>NW_022279622.1:0-155000 GCF_009193385.2 Nasonia vitripennis | reverse complement strand
GGAGTTAGCCAAGTTTCACAAACAGGCCAGACATCAATATTTATCAAGAATGAAATTATGTATTAAATCGAAATGCTCTCGAAGAGAATTAGCATTAATATGGGCGACTCGCATAGCGTCTTTACATGATGATTTTAAAGCATTCGGAATACTTGGAGAATGCTGACGTCAAACGATTTTATCGAGATTGGCCTTGGTAACAATCGGAATAATACTAAAGGTGTCCGTTTGCGTACAAATACATTGTTGCGGCTTACCCAAACATGCTTGTAGCCGCGCTCAGCTGAGATTGCTTTGGCTTGATTTCCAAGATTATTTATAAATGACGGGGCCATTTTATAAATACCAATTTGATCAGCTGAGGCACCAGGGACGCTGTCAGAGTAAGATATTGGGCCATAGCGGCGCTTCGCATGGAGAACGAAGTCACGTGTAGCTGACGACTTAAACAATACAATTAGCGTTAATTTACTCATAGAGCTCGCAGAGCTACCCCGCCCTTGGGAAGACGTGGGCCCAGGCTGCTCGAAGCGGTTAGTGCAAGAATGGTCAAGTGTCTTATTTTGCATTTGACGAACCTCGAGAACATTGCACTGATTGCAAGTCCAGCAATAACAAAATCTTATTGACAATGTCTAGAAAAGGTACATTGTTGTTAGATGAAATGCCTACAATTTTAAGCTCCGTCGAGTCAGGGGCGCGAACACGAAGCTCCTTTATTTGTTCTACCTCGCTACGATTTGATGCGTTTGCGCTTTCTAGAGTAGTGATACGGGTGTTCTGCGCTTCGACAGTATCGCGCAATGCCTTACATTCTGTTTCCAGAGAATCAATCTTGACAACGAGCTTTTTCTCGGACGCGCTGCCACGGTTAAAGAGAGCCGCCATCTGTTGAGAGGTAGGCATTGAGTCCCAATCAAATGGCAACGTGGACATGGCGGTTTGAGTTAGATATCCAGGTGATGTCGGAGAAAAGGTGTGGCTCGAAGAAATCGACTGCGCAGATGAGCCTGGAGAGTCAATCAAGTGATTAGACATATCAAGATTTACGTCATGATCACGAAACTGGTCAAACGCCGACGCACGCGTGATATCTGATACTAAAGGGCTGCTATCTAAAGGTGCTAAATCGCCGAACGAGTGAACGCAACAATTTTTCGGCTTTCGCTTTTTTTGTTTTAAATATTTGGCTAGACACGATTTTTGAAAAGCGCTATTAGACTGTTTACAGGTTAGATTCGTAAAACTGATATTTCTCCAACAACCAATACAATTAACTATATACAAAACGACTTAAAACAATTTAAAGCTTGATTCGCCCAATATGTACAAATAATTAAAAATTTAAACATTAAATATAATACTCGCAAGACGCTTAAATTAAATAATAATAATAAAGTGCTAAAAAACTAGAGTCTTAACAGATAAAGTAAGCACAAATTTTCAAATTTCGCGGCATCCTAAAAATAATGACTTTACGAACGCAGTACGGCAGGCCTAATCGCAGTTCGCAAGACACATAAGATGCGTTCAAAATTTGCGCGATTGACCGAAAATTGTGAGTTGCGAACACGAGACTCGACCACTTGCGAAATAAAATACGTAAAATGCAATTAATTTCTCTTTCTCTCTCTCACATAGCACTTTGTTTTAACGTTATCACTAAAACTCGCACTTAAAACGAACTGATTTTTCGGGACTCCCGGGGTTTGACGATGCAGGAGAGATGAGCAGGGCTCTGGTGCGATGATCAACAGGGTTGCGGTGAGGTTAGATAACCGTGGAAGATTGATCAAGCAGGTACTTACATTGGCGACTTTTGCTGACTCACAGACGATGCCTCGTAGCTGCAATAGGAACAGGGGCGCAGAGTACGAGCAGCAATCAACGGCAAGATCTTCCACCCGGCGACACACCAGGAACACGCCTCAAGAGCAGTAACAATCCTCCAGGACTCGCACGCACGCGACTTACAATGCTCGATGGCTTTTCGAAAGATGGGACTATTCCGCTCGGCGGTAGAATGCTAATTGTCGCGGCGCGGAACGCCCACTCTCTCTCTCTCTCTCTCTCTCTCTCTCTCTCTCTCTCTCTCTCTCTCTCACTCTTACTCTTGACGGCACACGCACACACGCGCACGGCTCTCTCTGTGCATTTGCAGGGCTCTCTGCTCTCTCACTTACCTTGCTGCTAAAATAATACATGGATATGTTTAAATGTAGTGTGGGAGAGAGAGACATAACGAGTGCACGGGAGTCTACTCGTTATAGTATATACCTACGTACGTTTTTTTGCTAATGTTTATTGTTATTGTTTATAAAAACTAATTATTCGAAAATTACATTTCTGAGATGAATATATGGGTGGTTCTCTGTGAAATCGAAAATGAAAATTTTAGTGAGTTTTGTGTTAGAGTTTTGTGTGTGTGTTCTATATGTTTGTACCTGACTCCCAACAAAAATTTCAGCGCGATTCCTTCATTTGGCTTCGAGTTCTAGCTGGTTAAAGTTGAGGTTTCAAGCAATTTTTGCATTTTTTGTCTATTTTCAATAATTTGTAGCTCATAAGGGATGCTTTTTTAACTAAAACTACCTAGATACTTTTTTTTTGCGAAATTTTCTGAATTTTTTATTTAAAATACTTTTAAAGCCCTATATGTGTGTGCGTGTGTGTGTGTGTCAAGGTACTTTATTTACATTTTAAACCTTAAAATTTGAAAATCTGAATGTTTGATCCGTACTCCGACCACCTCAATACAGTAAAAAGATACCTTTTTATAGTAAAAAAGCAGCTGTAAAGTTTCAGAATGGACCTGACCTACTACTAGAAGTTATGTAGAAAACAAACATGATATAATGGCTAATAAGTGGTTTTGCATACAAATTTGACACTTATAACCTAGTACATTTCATGTCTAGCGATACGTATACCCGATACGTGATTTATACAAGTCTGCAAAAACTTCAGGCAGGGCGTAGATGACATGTTTCAATGTAATATTGGATATGCTATCTGGGTCTGGAGCCTTGTTGTTTCCCGCTTTTTTGCATGCAGTTAGCAGCTTCTTCGTAGTAATGAGGGTAATATTTTCATTGTCTGTCCTTTTCTCGATTCCATATGTTTCGTCCAATCGAAGGGAAAACAGCGTAGTCACGATACAGTGCATTAATTCTGTGCATATAGAAGAGGGTTCGTAGCTTTTTTTGATCTTTTTCATTACTACTATATAAAGCCGGCCCCAGGGACCCAGTTCTACTCTTTCGCTTGTTGCCACGAATCATCCTCTTGAGTTTCTGCTTAGTGTCCTTCAATTTACACTTGATTCAGCATCAGTCCAACGCTCTCCTTACTCTTATTTAGTTCCACTTGTTCATCTTCTAGTCGTTTGTTCAGCCTCACAATCGTCCCTTCGTCGTTTTTAACGGGCTTGAGGATATTCGTCGCAACTGACACTACTGCTTCAATCGAGTCCAGCTTTTCTCGTATCTTCTTTCAAGTCTTACTGTTCCTCTGCTATCTGGATTTTATTCCAGGCTTTGAGTATTTCTTTCCGCTCGAAGTAGCCGCATCCATGACGCCAGTGCTAGCTTTTTTCAGACTGATGTTGTCTGTTTTCTGGGTGGGGGACCCAGTTTCATTGACACTTTTTGGAGTATCCGAAGTCCTAAAGTTATTTCTCGTAGGTGTACGTATCATCTTAATTGTTTTATTTATTTATTTGTTTTTTTTTTCTTCCTCCCACCTACTTTCTGCTCATCTTTCTTTTCAAATCCTAGCTTTGCAAGCGTGTGTTTTGCCAGTTGATACGGCATCCAGGTAGGTAGGCTAAACCGCCCCGGGCCCCTGTACTTGCCGGCAGTCTAGGAGTGTCAGAGTCCAGTTTATCTCACATCTTTCCCCTCAGCAGTCGAAGTTAAGTAGCACTGCGGCAATATGTACGTATGAGTGTGTGTGTGTGTGTGTGTCTATATATATATATATACACACACACACACACACACATACATACATACATATTTTAGTGTTGAAATATCAAAATATTTAAAATTATGTACAATTCTTACAAATATAACTCATTTTCAAAACTGTACATTTGAATAAATGTTTAACGCAGTATACAGTTGAACACACTTCAACGTTAATGTGACAGTTAGAGGTTATGTAAGTCAAATTTCTTTTAAACTTTATATCAGGGCTGTTAATCCACCTTGCGTAAGTATACTATACGTATAGTATACGTATAAAACAGGTATAATAAACATGGCACAGTATATAGTTTGAAAATCGAAAAAAAAAATGCTGTAATTAAATTTTGAATATCGGGCAACGAATTAGGTACTAAAAGAATAAAAGTTACTGTAAAAACAATAATTTTTTAACTTTAATATCAGTCATAAACATTTATTGAACAGTTTACGTACCCGAATCGCATTATTGAAATCGTAAAAAATTTCAATTTCGGCATTACAGGCGGTTGAAAACGGTTGAATAATAAACTATATGAAAAGTACGATTTATGTACACATAATTAGAATAATCAAAACATTTAAACAACAGTATAAATGTAATAAAACGATAAAGCCCCTTTTACACTATGTACTGAAATTGTAAAATATTTTAATTACTCATCAACCTATGAACTATAAGGGGTTTTTGGGGTCGCTGGCTACAAATCTGATATCAGCTTTGCTAAATAATTTTTTTAAACAAATTCGTTGATGCCAATTACTGCACAACTCGAGATTTGTGAAAAAGCTATCTACTACCAGGAGATTTTAAGGTCTCTCATTACAAATCTGTTATCAGATTTGTAAAATAATACATATAACAACTTCATACGAAATACATTACAAAATTCAGTCCTTTATTTTTCTTAAACCAAAATCTTGCGTACTAACAAGGATATCGGAGTCACCGATGATAAATCTTGTATCAATTTTGCAACAGAATGCAGCAAGCTTTAGACTCAACTTCGGAGAAGGCGAGGCAAGCATAAGGAGGGAAAAAATAAATCTACTACAATAAAACTACATCTCGGCACATCAAAGGAAGGCGAGCAAAGCAAGTATAGAATCAAAAACTAAACTGCACAAACCGAACTACCCCGTGCTCTCCGAGCTCAATAATTTATTAAAAAAACTCATCGGCACATCGGAGGAAGGCGAGCAAAGCGAGGATAAAATCTACAACCAAAGTGCTTAAACCCAGCTGCCCCATGCTCCGAGAGAGGAATAATTTATTTAAACAACACCTCGGCACATCGAAGGAAGGCGAGCGGAGCGAGAAATAAATCAAAAAACTAAATTGCACAAAACCAACTATTAGGTGCTCTCTAAGCTCAATAATTTATGTAATAATTTATGTAAACAACACCTCGGCACATCGTAGGAAGGCGAGAGAAGCAAGGATAAAATCTAAAATCAAAGCGCTTAAACCCAGCTACCCTATGCTTCCTGAGAAGAATAATTTATGTAAACAACACTGGCACATCGGAGGATGGCAAGCGAAGCGAGGATAAAACGAAAACATGTCTACGACTAATCTTAAATAACTGAGTCAAAGCTTTGCTTTTTTAAAATTCTCATAACTGTCGACCCTGGCGGTCATTTTTAACCATAGATAAGAATATATATAGCTAACTAACAAACAGGGACTCAATATAAATTTTTTAAATTAAAAGCAGAATAAAAGAGCTTTAATTTAAGCCCTGGTTGGTTAAAAATGACCGCTCCTGTGAATAGTTATAAGCATTTCAATCGTAATACAGTATTTTCTTTAAGGTTAAGGGACGTGCAGCTCTTCCTAGGGTTAAAATTTTAAAAAGTGCCACTTGGTAATCAAAAGTAGATAAAAAACGCTAACTTTTATGATTTTTTAAAAATTTTTAGGTCAGAAGGATTTTTGGGTACAGCTCTGTCTCAGTTTACGCAGAATGCCTCATATGTGTTACAAAAATTGATTTTTATATAATGTTATAGTAATGATTATGATGAATACTCCTTTATATAATGTTATAGTAATGATTATGATGAATACTCCTTTCTAATTTATAATTATACAAGCAAATAACATTTATAAACACTTTATTTTTCAGGACTTACAATTCATCCACAAGAATTTGAAAAAGATGATGATAATAATTTTCATATAGATTTCATAGTTGCTGCTTCTAACTTACGAGCGGCTAATTATAGAATTCAAGCTGCAGATCGACATAAAAGTAAATTAATCGCTGGTAAAATCATACCTGCAATCGCCACAACTACAAGTGTCGTAGCTGGTCTAATATGTTTTGAGTTAATTAAATTAGCACATGGATTTAAGGATCTATCTTTGTATAAAAATGGATTTATCAACCTAGCGTTACCATTCTTTGGATTTTCGGAACCCATTGCTGCGCCTAAATTAAAATATTATGACACTGAATGGACTTTGTGGGATAGATTTGAAGTTAAAGGAGAGATGACCCTAAAAGAATTTTTAGATTATTTCAAACAAAAGTATAACTTGGAAGTTACAATGCTATCTCAAGGAGTATGCATGCTTTATTCATTTTTTATGGCAAAACAAAAATGTCAAGAACGAATGAATTTACCAATGTCAGAAGTTGTAAAAAAAGTATCGAAAAAGAAACTAGAACCTCATGTACGTGCGCTTGTTTTTGAGTTATGTTGTAACGATATGGATGGAAATGATGTAGAAGTTCCATACGTTCGATACACATTAACTTAAGCTATATGATGTATTAAATTAATTTTTTAAGTGATAAAGTAATGTTCATAAATTTTTTATTTAACAGCCAAAATCAATGCTGCATGTAATAAATTACCAGTTTTTAAATTAAATTGATATTTGCCATAGGTTGTATAATTTTCAATCAATTTTTATTTTCCATAATTATGATCTACATACATTCAATTAACAAATAATATATGACTAACCCTTAAGCAGAATAGTATAAGGACAATTTAATAGTACTGAAATTATAAATACATATGTTAAAAGTCTACAGAGTTTTTTTTTAGTTTCATTAAATATTAACATTTTTTAAAATAATCATTATTTTTTCTATTTGTATTTAAATTAATTCAAGCTGACCCCCCTAAGGTTTTTTATCAATGCGCTCGCAGCAAATTGTGAAACTTGGTCGCATGAAATCTGTTTTAGTTTTCCATAACGCCAAATATAATCATTAAATTTTCTTAATAGCCGCTGTACAAGTTTTATCTTCACAATGGATTATAACACAACAAATTTTGAGGATGCGTCTATTGTTACCAATACTTATTTCATACCGCCTTGTCCTATATTTGAAATACCATAAAAATCAATTAACAGCAAATTAATCGGAGCCTCTAAAATAATCAATTCCAAAAATGCTGCCCAAGGGCAATTTACAATTTTATTTTGAAGACATACTCTAAGCGCACACTATCGGAAGGTTAATAACTTGTGATGTAACTTCGGTAACCTTTTATCCTCGCGGTGCTGCGGGAAAAAACGCGTGTATGGTAAGCACTTGCTGACCGTTTATATAGGAGTCAGTAGTAATGATACACTCAATTCATAAAGTGTTCACCTTAAAAATAGACACTGGTAAATCAGAGCTATGAATAGCTTTAAGAATGCGTTGCGTGAAGCCTAGTAGTTAAGCAATCGAATCTCGCGCACGAAAATCAATCATATGACCACACCGAATTACACTGCCAAGAGTGTTATTGTTGGGTTTTATTTTTGGTGAAACATTGATAAACCTTTCAATCTTTAAGTATCACGAAGATAATTTTCCATATCTTCGATCTCGTAGTTACCTGTTGGTAAGTGAACTATCTCCTCACCTACGTAGAAATTGTTATTGCCTTCATTTATATTGTGAACTGAGTTAAATGTAAGCAATGCAACTAATCCAAGAACGTAATTTTTATTTGTATATAGTTTAATAGGAGGAAAGTATTGAGCTTCAAGTATAGAAGTTGTAGCAGAGAGACTCGGAGTTAATGAATCTCCATGACAATAAAACTGATAATAACTTATTAGCTATTTTGTCATCTCCTTATAGAGACTCCCACTCAAAAACTTGAGACAAAAATGACCACAATTAAATGTATTACAATCTTGCTATCTTTCATGATTATATAAGTGTAATATAGAATATTTAGTCCTCTATTATTTGAGTCTATCCCTCGGTGGTCATACAAAAACGTTGGAAATCATCTGTCGGTCTTCCCGAGGCAGGATGTAGAAAGAAAGTGTAAAAAATTACATTATTTTCTCTTTGACGTTTCGGCGAGACAATGTCGCCTTCATCAGGAAACTGTCGTATCAATTTATTGCAATAAGTAGATTTTGTTTATAGAATAAAAATATAACAATGTGTTTATAATTCACTATTACAGAGTTTTCTGTCAATACATATTTCGAAGAGAACCGTATCCGCGCCGAGGAAGCGGGGAATTAGAAGAAGGTGTTTGTCTCTCAGCTGCTCTGATTAGTATGCGCGTTAGCCCAAAATTCGCAGAGTTTATATACACGCGCTATATGTGGACTAGAGTTGGGCGGTTTGTCAAAATTTTTTCTATATTCACGTCAGAGTTATGCCTCGACGCTACTTTCCTCGCTTTAGTTTGTGTATTATGTGTGTATACGTTGTTGACCTGTTAGGTATCTTCTTTTAAATTTATTCCATTTTCTTGCAGATGTATGTGGGGCATTTCAGAAATTAATCGTTTATTGAGATTCGGTTCTCTGCCTTTGATATCAAATTTACTAAAGTTAAAAGTGTGAATATTGTTTTGTGTATGGTCAGAGATTTGTTCATTTTTATTTGATTTGTTGTGTTCTTGATAACTATACACGAATTTTTTTTCTGGCCTACATACGTTGCGGAGCAGTCATTACATTCAAGTTTTTATACAACATTGTTTTCGAGATTTTTTTTTGCCTTTACCTTTAATGGCGATGTTCCACATTTAACTATTTATTTTTGGGACCGATACAATGTTTTTCGCTTTCAGGGCCTGACTGGTCTGCGCGTAAAAATCGCTGATATAAAGTAGGCACAATTTATTTCGTTTGGTTGTATTATCGCTCGTTTGTTGTCTGGGATGTTCATTAGATGTTATTCTCGACAAACATTTCCGTACATACTTATTTATAAAGTTTGCGGGGTAGCTGTTATCTAGCAATAATTCTTTGACTTTAATTATGTTTTTGTTATAAAATTTTTTGTTAGACAATTTGATTGCTCTATCAACGAGATTATACACCATGGCGATTTTTTGCGGCATCGAATTTTATGACTTATAATGTAAAAATCTGCCCAAGAATGTGGGTTTTGTGTACCAATCAGTAATTAATTGATTTTGGTCGTTGATAAAAAGAACGTCTAAAAAGCTTCTGGATTTGTTTTCTTGTGAGTAAATTATAATCTGCTATTGTATGAGTTGAAAATATTTAAAGTTTCATTTATTTTATCGTTCGGAATGCATGTAATAATGTCGTCTACATAGCAAAAAAGAATACTGGTTTGAAAGACAATTTTGATAGACAGTCCGTCTCAAGTAGGGTTGAGCGAGTTCATGAAAAACTCAAGTCGGGTCGAGTCTTTTTGTCTAGTTCGAGCCGAGTTCCCGATTTTTTCGAGCTGCGGGAAATTGTCGATCGGCTTGTCAACTTCGAGCGGCTTGAAAAGTTCGATCAGCTCAAACTTATTATCGAGCAAATTAAAAAAAATTTATTTTTAAAACATTTATTTTTGAAAAATTTTATTTTAGCGGCTCAAAAATTTCGAGCAAATCGAAATTTTCGAGCAGCTCGAAAAATTCGAGCAGTTCAAAATTGTCGAGCAGATCAAAATTTTCGAGAGGCTCGAACAGTTCGAGTAACTCGACTCGACTCGAGACTCGACCCGAGCTCATCAAGTCGAGTTTTCGGGCGGGAAACACAACGTTTTGCTATCCAGAACTTGATTTTGACCCTTGGATATCGTCTTCTATGAGTGGAAATTTTGTTTGGTACGTTTGCTGTCAACTTAGTGCTTTGTATCATAGACAACGTTGCGCTACCCGGAACGTGATTTTGACACCTGGACATGGTCTACTAAAAGTAGAGATTTTCTTTTGGTACATTTGTTGTTAACTTAATGCACTGTATCATAGCTAACGTTTCGCTATCTGCTACGTGATTTTGAAACCTGGACATCGTCTACTCGAAGTGAAAATTATCTCTTGGTACTTATGTTGTATATTAATTGCGTTGTATCATAGACCATGTCTTGACATTCGAAAGATGATTTTGACACGTGAACATCGTCTACTGGAAAAGAGAAAATTTTCTTTTGGTACATTTGTTGTATACTAAGTGCTTTGTATCATATACCATGTCTTGTCATTCGGATGGTGATGTTGACACCAGCATATCATTTACTGGAAAAGAGAAAATTTTCTTTTCGTACGTTTGTTGTATACTAAATGCGTTGTATCATAGACCATGTCTCGTCATTTGGAAGGTGATTTTGACACCTGGACATCGTCTAGTGAAAGTGAAAATTTTCTCTTGGTACTTATGTGGTATACTAAGTGCATTCTATCATAGACCATGTCTTGATATCCGAATCGTGATTTTAACACCTGGACATCGTCTACTGGATGTGAAAATTATCTCTTGGTACTTATGTTGTATATTAATTGCGTTATATCATAGACCATGTCTTGACATTCGAAAGATGATTTTGACACGTGAACATCGTTTTCTGGAAGTGGAAATTTTTTTTGGTACGTTTGATGTATAGTGACAGCGTTGTATTATAGACCATGATTCTTAATTCGGAAGGTGATTTCGATACCAGGACATCCTCAACTGGAAGAGATAATTCTCTTTTAGTAAATTTGTTGTATACTTAGTGTACTGTATCATAGACCACGTTTCGCTATCCAGAACTTGATTTAGACCCTTGCATATCGTCTTCTATAAGTGGAAATTTTTTTGGTACGTTTGTTGTTAACTTAGTTCTTTGTTCCATAGACAACGTTACGCTACCCGGAACGTGATTTTACACCTGGATATCGTCTTCTGGAAGTGGAAATTTTTTTTGGTACGTTTGTTGTCAACTTAATGCGTTGTATCATAGACCATGTCTTGACATTCGAAAGATGACTTTGACACGTGAACATCGTCTACTGGAAAGGAGAAAATTTTCTTTTAGTACAATCGTTGTATACTTATCGCACTGTATCATTCACCACGTTTTGCTATCCAGAACTTGATTTTGACCCTTGGATATCGTCTTCTATAAGTGGAAATTTTGTTTGGTACGTTTGTTGTCAACTTACTGCACTGTATCATAGCTAACGTTTCGCTATCCGGAACGTGATTTTGACACCTGGACATCTTCTACTGGAAAGGAGAAAATTTTCTTTTAGTACAATCGTTGTATACTTAGCGCACTGTATCATTCACCACGTTTCGCTATCCAGAACGTGATTTTTACCCTTGGATATCGTCTTCTATAAGTGGAAATTTTCTTTTCGTACGTTTGTTGCATACTAAATGCGTTGTATTTTATACCATGTCTTGACATTCGAAAGGTGACTTTGACATGTGAATATCGTCTACTGGAAAAGAGAAAATTTTCTTTTGGTACATTTGTTGTATTCTAAGTGCGTTCTATCATAGACTATGTTTTGTTATTCGGAAGGTGATTTTGACACCTGGACATCGTCTACTAAAAGTGGAGATTTTCTTTTGGTACATTTGTTGTTAACTTACTGCACTGTATCATAGCTAACGTTTCGCTATCCGGAACGTGATTTTGACACCTGGACATCGTCTACTGGAAGTGAAAATTATCTCTTGGTACTTATGTTGTATATTAATTGCGTTGTATCATTGACCATGTCTTGACATTCGAAAGATGATTTTGACACGTGAACATCGTCTACTGGAAAGGAGAAAATTTTCTTTTGGTAAATTTGTTGTTAACTTACTGCACTGTATCATAGCTAACGTTTCGCTATCCGAAACGTGATTTTGACACCTGTACATCGTCTACTGGAAGTGAAAATTATCTCTTGGTACTTATGTTGTATATTAATTGCGTTGTAATATAGACCATGTCTTGACCTTCGAAAGGTGATTTTGACACGTGATCATCGTCTACTGGAAAAGAGAAAATTTTCTTCTGGTACATTTGCGGTATACTAAGTGCGTTCTACCATACACCATGTCTTGACATTCGGAAGATGATTTTGACACCTGGACATCGTCTACTAAAAGTGGAGATTTGGTCTTTTGGTACATTTGTTGTTAACTTATTGCACTGTATCATAGTTAACGTTTCGCTATCCGGAACGTGATTTTGACACCTGGACATCGTCTACTGGAAGTGAAAATTATCTCTTGGTACTTATGTTGTATATGAATTGCATTGTATTATAGACCATGTCTTGAAATTCGAAAGGTGATTTTGACACGTGAACATCGTCTACTGGAAAAGAGAAAATTTTCTTCTGGTACATTTGTGGTATACTAAGTGCGTTCTACCATAGACCATGTCTTGACATTCGAAAGATGATTTTGACACGTGAACATCGTCTACTGGAAAGGAGAAAATTTTCTTTTGGTACATTTGTTGTTAACTTACTGCACTGTATCATAGCTATCGTTTCGCTATCCGAAACGTGATTTTGACACCTGTACATCGTCTACTGGAAGTGAAAATTATCTCTTGGTACTTATGTTGTATATTAATAGCGTTGTAATATAGACCATGTCTTGACCTTCGAAAGGTGATTTTGACACGTGATCATCGTCTACTGGAAAAGAGAAAATTTTCTTCTGGTACATTTGCGGTATACTAAGTGCGTTCTACCATAGACCATGTCTTGACATTCGGAAGATGATTTTGACACCTGGACATCGTCTACTAAAAGTGGAGATTTTCTTTTGGTACATTTGTTGTTAACTTATTGCACTGTATCATAGTTAACGTTTCGCTATCCGGAACGTGATTTTGACACCTGGACATCGTCTACTGGAAGTGAAAATTATCTCTTGGTACTTATGTTGTATATTAATTGCGTTGTATCATTGACCATGTCTTGACATTCGAAAGGTGATTTTGACATGTGAACATCGTCTACTGGAAAAGAGAAAGTTTTCTTCTGGTACATTTGTGGTATACTAAGTGCGTTCTATCATAGACCATGTCTTGATATTCGGAAGATGATATTGACACCTGGACATCGTCTAAAAAGTGGAGATTTTCTTTTCGTACGTTTGTTGCATACTAAATGCATTGTATTATAGACCATGTCTTGACCTTCGAAAGGTGATTTTCACACGTGAACATCGTCTACTGGAAAAGAGAAAATTTTCTTCTGGTACATTTGTGGTATACTAAGTGCGTTCTACCATAGACCATGTCTTGACATTCGAAAGATGATTTTGACACGTGAACATCGTCTACTGGAAAGGAGAAAATTTTCTTTTGGTAAATTTGTTGTTAACTTACTGCACTGTATCATAGCTAACGTTTCGCTATCCGAAACGTGATTTTGACACCTGTACATCGTCTACTGGAAGTGAAAATTATCTCTTGGTACTTATGTTGTATATTAATTGCGTTGTAATATAGACCATGTCTTGACCTTCGAAAGGTGATTTTGACACGTGATCATCGTCTACTGGAAAAGAGAAAATTTTCTTCTGGTACATTTGCGGTATACTAAGTGCGTTCTACCATAGACCATGTCTTGACATTCGAAAGATGATTTTGACACGTGAACATCGTCTACTGGAAAGGAGAAAATTTTCTTTTGGTAAATTTGTTGTTAACTTACTGCACTGTATCATAGCTAACGTTTCGCTATCCGAAACGTGATTTTGACACCTGTACATCGTCTACTGGAAGTGAAAATTATCTCTTGGTACTTATGTTGTATATTAATTGCGTTGTAATATAGACCATGTCTTGACCTTCGAAAGGTGATTTTGACACGTGATCATCGTCTACTGGAAAAGAGAAAATTTTCTTCTGGTACATTTGCGGTATACTAAGTGCGTTCTACCATAGACCATGTCTTGACATTCGGAAGATGATTTTGACACCTGGACATGGTCTACTAAAAGTAGAGATTTTCTTTTGGTACATTTGTTGTTAACTTAATGCACTGTATCATAGCTAACGTTTCGCTATCTGCTACGTGATTTTGAAACCTGGACATCGTCTACTCGAAGTGAAAATTATCTCTTGGTACTTATGTTGTATATTAATTGCGTTGTATCATAGACCATGTCTTGACATTCGAAAGATGATTTTGACACGTGAACATCGTCTACTGGAAAAGAGAAAATTTTCTTTTGGTACATTTGTTGTATACTAAGTGCTTTGTATCATATACCATGTCTTGTCATTCGGATGGTGATGTTGACACCAGCATATCATTTACTGGAAAAGAGAAAATTTTCTTTTCGTACGTTTGTTGTATACTAAATGCGTTGTATCATAGACCATGTCTCGTCATTTGGAAGGTGATTTTGACACCTGGACATCGTCTAGTGAAAGTGAAAATTTTCTCTTGGTACTTATGTGGTATACTAAGTGCATTCTATCATAGACCATGTCTTGATATCCGAATCGTGATTTTAACACCTGGACATCGTCTACTGGATGTGAAAATTATCTCTTGGTACTTATGTTGTATATTAATTGCGTTATATCATAGACCATGTCTTGACATTCGAAAGATGATTTTGACACGTGAACATCGTTTTCTGGAAGTGGAAATTTTTTTTGGTACGTTTGATGTATAGTGACAGCGTTGTATTATAGACCATGATTCTTAATTCGGAAGGTGATTTCGATACCAGGACATCCTCAACTGGAAGAGATAATTCTCTTTTAGTAAATTTGTTGTATACTTAGTGTACTGTATCATAGACCACGTTTCGCTATCCAGAACTTGATTTAGACCCTTGCATATCGTCTTCTATAAGTGGAAATTTTTTTGGTACGTTTGTTGTTAACTTAGTTCTTTGTTCCATAGACAACGTTACGCTACCCGGAACGTGATTTTACACCTGGATATCGTCTTCTGGAAGTGGAAATTTTTTTTGGTACGTTTGTTGTCAACTTAATGCGTTGTATCATAGACCATGTCTTGACATTCGAAAGATGACTTTGACACGTGAACATCGTCTACTGGAAAGGAGAAAATTTTCTTTTAGTACAATCGTTGTATACTTATCGCACTGTATCATTCACCACGTTTTGCTATCCAGAACTTGATTTTGACCCTTGGATATCGTCTTCTATAAGTGGAAATTTTGTTTGGTACGTTTGTTGTCAACTTACTGCACTGTATCATAGCTAACGTTTCGCTATCCGGAACGTGATTTTGACACCTGGACATCTTCTACTGGAAAGGAGAAAATTTTCTTTTAGTACAATCGTTGTATACTTAGCGCACTGTATCATTCACCACGTTTCGCTATCCAGAACGTGATTTTTACCCTTGGATATCGTCTTCTATAAGTGGAAATTTTCTTTTCGTACGTTTGTTGCATACTAAATGCGTTGTATTTTATACCATGTCTTGACATTCGAAAGGTGACTTTGACATGTGAATATCGTCTACTGGAAAAGAGAAAATTTTCTTTTGGTACATTTGTTGTATTCTAAGTGCGTTCTATCATAGACTATGTTTTGTTATTCGGAAGGTGATTTTGACACCTGGACATCGTCTACTAAAAGTGGAGATTTTCTTTTGGTACATTTGTTGTTAACTTACTGCACTGTATCATAGCTAACGTTTCGCTATCCGGAACGTGATTTTGACACCTGGACATCGTCTACTGGAAGTGAAAATTATCTCTTGGTACTTATGTTGTATATTAATTGCGTTGTATCATTGACCATGTCTTGACATTCGAAAGGTGATTTTGACACCTGGACATCGTCTACTGGAAGTGAAAATTATCTCTTGGTACTTATGTTGTATATTAATTGCGTTGTATCATTGACCATGTCTTGACATTCGAAAGATGATTTTGACACGTGAACATCGTCTACTGGAAAGGAGAAAATTTTCTTTTGGTAAATTTGTTGTTAACTTACTGCACTGTATCATAGCTAACGTTTCGCTATCCGAAACGTGATTTTGACACCTGTACATCGTCTACTGGAAGTGAAAATTATCTCTTGGTACTTATGTTGTATATTAATTGCGTTGTAATATAGACCATGTCTTGACCTTCGAAAGGTGATTTTGACACGTGATCATCGTCTACTGGAAAAGAGAAAATTTTCTTCTGGTACATTTGCGGTATACTAAGTGCGTTCTACCATACACCATGTCTTGACATTCGGAAGATGATTTTGACACCTGGACATCGTCTACTAAAAGTGGAGATTTGGTCTTTTGGTACATTTGTTGTTAACTTATTGCACTGTATCATAGTTAACGTTTCGCTATCCGGAACGTGATTTTGACACCTGGACATCGTCTACTGGAAGTGAAAATTATCTCTTGGTACTTATGTTGTATATGAATTGCATTGTATTATAGACCATGTCTTGAAATTCGAAAGGTGATTTTGACACGTGAACATCGTCTACTGGAAAAGAGAAAATTTTCTTCTGGTACATTTGTGGTATACTAAGTGCGTTCTACCATAGACCATGTCTTGACATTCGAAAGATGATTTTGACACGTGAACATCGTCTACTGGAAAGGAGAAAATTTTCTTTTGGTACATTTGTTGTTAACTTACTGCACTGTATCATAGCTAACGTTTCGCTATCCGAAACGTGATTTTGACACCTGTACATCGTCTACTGGAAGTGAAAATTATCTCTTGGTACTTATGTTGTATATTAATTGCGTTGTAATATAGACCATGTCTTGACCTTCGAAAGGTGATTTTGACACGTGATCATCGTCTACTGGAAAAGAGAAAATTTTCTTCTGGTACATTTGCGGTATACTAAGTGCGTTCTACCATAGACCATGTCTTGACATTCGGAAGATGATTTTGACACCTGGACATCGTCTACTAAAAGTGGAGATTTTCTTTTGGTACATTTGTTGTTAACTTATTGCACTGTATCATAGTTAACGTTTCGCTATCCGGAACGTGATTTTGACACCTGGACATCGTCTACTGGAAGTGAAAATTATCTCTTGGTACTTATGTTGTATATTAATTGCGTTGTATCATTGACCATGTCTTGACATTCGAAAGGTGATTTTGACATGTGAACATCGTCTACTGGAAAAGAGAAAGTTTTCTTCTGGTACATTTGTGGTATACTAAGTGCGTTCTATCATAGACCATGTCTTGATATTCGGAAGATGATATTGACACCTGGACATCGTCTAAAAAGTGGAGATTTTCTTTTCGTACGTTTGTTGCATACTAAATGCATTGTATTATAGACCATGTCTTGACCTTCGAAAGGTGATTTTCACACGTGAACATCGTCTACTGGAAAAGAGAAAATTTTCTTCTGGTACATTTGTGGTATACTAAGTGCGTTCTACCATAGACCATGTCTTGACATTCGAAAGATGATTTTGACACGTGAACATCGTCTACTGGAAAGGAGAAAATTTTCTTTTGGTAAATTTGTTGTTAACTTACTGCACTGTATCATAGCTAACGTTTCGCTATCCGAAACGTGATTTTGACACCTGTACATCGTCTACTGGAAGTGAAAATTATCTCTTGGTACTTATGTTGTATATTAATTGCGTTGTAATATAGACCATGTCTTGACCTTCGAAAGGTGATTTTGACACGTGATCATCGTCTACTGGAAAAGAGAAAATTTTCTTCTGGTACATTTGCGGTATACTAAGTGCGTTCTACCATAGACCATGTCTTGACATTCGAAAGATGATTTTGACACGTGAACATCGTCTACTGGAAAGGAGAAAATTTTCTTTTGGTAAATTTGTTGTTAACTTACTGCACTGTATCATAGCTAACGTTTCGCTATCCGAAACGTGATTTTGACACCTGTACATCGTCTACTGGAAGTGAAAATTATCTCTTGGTACTTATGTTGTATATTAATTGCGTTGTAATATAGACCATGTCTTGACATTCGGAAGATGATTTTGACACCTGGACATCGTCTACTAAAAGTGGAGATTTTCTTTTGGTACATTTGTTGTTAACTTATTGCACTGTATCATAGTTAACGTTTCGCTATCCGGAACGTGATTTTGACACCTGGACATCGTCTACTGGAAGTGAAAATTATCTCTTGGTACTTATGTTGTATATGAATTGCATTGAATTATAGACCATGTCTTGAAATTCGAAAGGTGATTTTGACACGTGAACATCGTCTACTGGAAAAGAGAAAATTTTCTTCTGGTACATTTGTGGTATACTAAGTGCGTTCTACCATAGACCATGTCTTGACATTCGAAAGATGATTTTGACACGTGAACATCGTCTACTGGAAAGGAGAAAATTTTCTTTTGGTACATTTGTTGTTAACTTACTGCACTGTATCATAGCTAACGTTTCGCTATCCGAAACGTGATTTTGACACCTGTACATCGTCTACTGGAAGTGAAAATTATCTCTTGGTACTTATGTTGTATATTAATTGCGTTGTAATATAGACCATGTCTTGACCTTCGAAAGGTGATTTTGACACGTGATCATCGTCTACTGGAAAAGAGAAAATTTTCTTCTGGTACATTTGCGGTATACTAAGTGCGTTCTACCATAGACCATGTCTTGACATTCGGAAGATGATTTTGACACCTGGACATCGTTACTGGAAAAGAGAAAATTTTCTTCTGGTACAATCGTTGTATACTTAGCGCACTGTATCATTTACCACGTTTCGCTATCCAGAACGTGATTTTTACCCTTGGATATCGTCTTCTGAAAGTGGAAATTTTCTTTTCGTACATTTGTTGTATATGAATTGCATTGTATCATTGACCATGTCTTGACATTCGAAAGGTGATTTTGACACGTGAACATCGACTACTGGAAAAGAGAAAATTTTGTTCTGGTACATTTGTGGTATACTAAGTGCGTTCTATCATAGACCATGTCTTGACATTCGAAAGGTGATTTTGACACGTGAACATCGTCTACTGGAAAGGAGAAAATTTTCTTTTGGTACAATCGTATACGAGAATTATCTCTTGGTATCATTCACCACGTTTCCCTATCCAGAACGTGATTTTTACCCTTGCATATCGTCTTCTGAAAGTGGAAATTTTCTTTTCGTACGTTTGTTGCATACTAAATGCGTTTTATTATAGACCATGTCTTGACATTCGAAAGGTGATTTTGATGCGTGAACATCGTCTACTGGAAAAGAGAAAATTTTCTTCTGGTACATTTGTGGTATACTAAGTGCGTTCTACCATAGACCATGTCTTGACATTCGGAAGATGATTTTGACACCTGGACATCGTCTACTGGAAGTGAAAATTATCTCTTGGTACTTATGTTGTATATGAATTGCATTGTATTATAGACAATGTCTTGACATTCGAAAGGTGATTTTGACACGTGAACATCGTCTACTGGAAAAGAGAAAATTTTGTTCTGGTACATTTGTGGTATATTACGTGCGTTCTATCATAGACCATGTCTTGATATTCGGAAGATGATTTTGACACCTGGACATCGTCTACTAAAAGTGGAGATTTTCTTTTGGTACATTTGTTGTTAACTTACTGCACTGTATCATAGTTAACGTTTCGCTATCCGGAACGTGATTTTGACACCTGGACATCGTCTACTGGAAGTGAAAATTATCTCTTGGTACTTATGTTGTATATTCATTGCGTTGTAATATAGACCATGTCTTGACATTCGGAAGATGATTTTGACACCTGGACATCGTCTACTAAAAGTGGAGATTTTCTTTTGGTACATTTGTTGTTAACTTATTGCACTGTATCATAGTTAACGTTTCGCTATCCGGAACGTGATTTTGACACCTGGACATCGTCTACTGGAAGTGAAAATTATCTCTTGGTACTTATGTTGTATATGAATTGCATTGAATTATAGACCATGTCTTGAAATTCGAAAGGTGATTTTGACACGTGAACATCGTCTACTGGAAAAGAGAAAATTTTCTTCTGGTACATTTGTGGTATACTAAGTGCGTTCTACCATAGACCATGTCTTGACATTCGAAAGATGATTTTGACACGTGAACATCGTCTACTGGAAAGGAGAAAATTTTCTTTTGGTACATTTGTTGTTAACTTACTGCACTGTATCATAGCTAACGTTTCGCTATCCGAAACGTGATTTTGACACCTGTACATCGTCTACTGGAAGTGAAAATTATCTCTTGGTACTTATGTTGTATATTAATTGCGTTGTAATATAGACCATGTCTTGACCTTCGAAAGGTGATTTTGACACGTGATCATCGTCTACTGGAAAAGAGAAAATTTTCTTCTGGTACATTTGCGGTATACTAAGTGCGTTCTACCATAGACCATGTCTTGACATTCGGAAGATGATTTTGACACCTGGACATCGTCTACTAAAAGTGGAGATTTTCTTTTGGTACATTTGTTGTTAACTTATTGCACTGTATCATAGTTAACGTTTCGCTATCCGGAACGTGATTTTGACACCTGGACATCGTCTACTGGAAGTGAAAATTATCTCTTGGTACTTATGTTGTATATGAATTGCATTGTATTATAGACCATGTCTTGAAATTCGAAAGGTGATTTTGACACGTGAACATCGTCTACTGGAAAAGAGAAAATTTTCTTCTGGTACATTTGTGGTATACTAAGTGCGTTCTACCATAGACCATGTCTTGACATTCGGAAGATGATTTTGACACCTACTGGAAAAGAGAAAATTTTGTTCTGGTACATTTGTGGTATACTAAGTGCGTTCTACCATAGACCATGTCTTGACATTCGGAAGATGATTTTGACACCTGGACATCGTCTACTGGAAGTGAAAATTATCTCTTGGTACTTATGTTGTATATGAATAGCATTGTATTATAGACCATGTCTTGGCATTCGAAAGGTGATTTTGACACGTGAACATCGTCTACTGGAAAAGAGAAAATTTTCTTCTGGTACATTTGTGGTATACTAAGTGCGTTCTACCATAGACCATGTCTTGACATTCGGAAGATGATTTTGACACCTGGACATCGTCTACTGGAAGTGAAAATTATCTCTTGGTACTTATGTTGTATATGAATTGCATTGTATTATAGACATTGTCTTGACATTCGAAAGGTGATTTTGACACGTGAACATCGTCTACTGGAAAAGAGAAAATTTTGTTCTGGTACATTTGTGGTATACTAAGTGCGTTCTATCATAGACCATGTCTTGACATTCGGAAGATGATTTTGACACCTGGACATCGTCTACTAAAAGTGGAGATTTCCTTTTGGAACATTTGTTGTTAACTTACTGCACTGTATCATAGCTAACGGTTCGCTATCCGGAACGTGATTTTGACACCTGGACATCGTCTACTGGAAGTGAAAATTATCTCTTGGTACTTATGTTGTATATGAATTGCATTGTATTATAGACCATGTCTTGGCATTCGAAAGGTGATTTTGACACGTGAACATGGTCTACTGGAAAAGAGAAAATTTTCTTCTGGTACATTTGTGGTATACTAAGTGCGTTCTACCATAGACCATGTCTTGATATTCGGAAGATGATATTGACACCTGGACATCGTCTACTAAAAGTGGAGATTTTCTTTTGTACGTTTGTTGCATACTAAATGCGTTGTATTATAGACCATGTCTTGACCTTCGAAAGGTGATTTTAACACGTGAACATCGTCTACTGGAAAAGCGAAAATTTTCTTTTAGTAAATTTGTTGTATACTTAGCGCACTGTATCATAGACCACGTTGCGCTATCCAGAACTTGATTTAGACCCTTGCATATCGTCTTCTATAAGAGGAAATTTTTTTGGTACGTTTGTTATCAACTTAGTTCTTTGTACCATAGACAACCTTTCGCTATCCGAAACCTGATTTTGACACCTGGACATCGTCTACTGGAAGAGAAAATTATCTCTTGGTACTTATGTTGTATATTAATTGCATTGTATCATAGACCATGTCTTGACATTCGAAAGGTGATTTTGACACGTGAACATCGACTACTGGAAAAGAGAAAATTTTGTTCTGGTACATTTGTGGTATACTAAGTGCGTTCTATCATAGACCATGTCTTGACATTCGAAAGGTGATTTTGACACGTGAACATCGTCTACTGGAAAGGAGAAAATTTTCTTTTGGTACAATCGTATACGAGAATTATCTCTTGGTATCATTCACCACGTTTCCCTACCCAGAACGTGATTTTTACCCTTGCATATCGTCTTCTGAAAGTGGAAATTTTCTTTTCGTACGTTTGTTGCATACTAAATGCGTTTTATTATAGACCATGTCTTGACATTCGAAAGGTGATTTTGATGCGTGAACATCGTCTACTGGAAAGGAGAAAATTTTCTTTTGGTAAATTTGTTGTTAACTTACTGCACTGTATCATAGCTAACGTTTCGCTATCCGAAACGTGATTTTGACACCTGTACATCGTCTACTGGAAGTGAAAATTATCTCTTGGTACTTATGTTGTATATTAATTGCGTTGTAATATAGACCATGTCTTGACCTTCGAAAGGTGATTTTGACACGTGATCATCGTCTACTGGAAAAGAGAAAATTTTCTTCTGGTACATTTGCGGTATACTAAGTGCGTTCTACCATAGACCATGTCTTGACATTCGGAAGATGATTTTGACACCTGGACATGGTCTACTAAAAGTGGAGATTTTCTTTTGGTACATTTGTTGTTAACTTATTGCACTGTATCATAGTTAACGTTTCGCTATCCGGAACGTGATTTTGACACCTGGACATCGTCTACTGGAAGTGAAAATTATCTCTTGGTACTTATGTTGTATATGAATTGCATTGTATTATAGACCATGTCTTGATATTCGAAAGGTGATTTTGACACGTGAACATCGTCTACTGGAAAAGAGAAAATTTTCTTCTGGTACATTTGTGGTATACTAAGTGCGTTCTACCATAGACCATGTCTTGACATTCGAAAGATGATTTTGACACGTGAACATCGTCTACTGGAAAGGAGAAAATTTTCTTTTGGTACATTTGTTGTTAACTTACTGCACTGTTTCATAGCTAACGTTTCGCTATCCGAAACGTGATTTTGACACCTGTACATCGTCTACTGGAAGTGAAAATTATCTCTTGGTACTTATGTTGTATATTAATTGCGTTGTAATATAGACCATGTCTTGACCTTCGAAAGGTGATTTTGACACGTGATCATCGTCTACTGGAAAAGAGAAAATTTTCTTCTGGTACATTTGCGGTATACTAAGTGCGTTCTACCATAGACCATGTCTTGACATTCGGAAGATGATTTTGACACCTGGACATCGTCTACTAAAAGTGGAGATTTTCTTTTGGTACATTTGTTGTTAACTTATTGCACTGTATCATAGTTAACGTTTCGCTATCCGGAACGTGATTTTGACACCTGGACATCGTCTACTGGAAGTGAAAATTATCTCTTGGTACTTATGTTGTATATGAATTGCATTGTATTATAGACCATGTCTTGAAATTCGAAAGGTGATTTTGACACGTGAACATCGTCTACTGGAAAAGAGAAAATTTTCTTCTGGTACATTTGTGGTATACTAAGTGCGTTCTACCATAGACCATGTCTTGACATTCGGAAGATGATTTTGACACCTGGACATCGTCTACTAAAAGTGGAGATTTTCTTTTGGTACATTTGTTGTTAACTTATTGCACTGTATCATAGTTAACGTTTCGCTATCCGGAACGTGATTTTGACACCTGGACATCGTCTACTGGAAGTGAAAATTATCTCTTGGTACTTATGTTGTATATTAATTGCGTTGTATCATTGACCATGTCTTGACATTCGAAAGGTGATTTTGACATGTGAACATCGTCTACTGGAAAAGAGAAAGTTTTCTTCTGGTACATTTGTGGTATACTAAGTGCGTTCTATCATAGACCATGTCTTGATATTCGGAAGATGATATTGACACCTGGACATCGTCTAAAAAGTGGAGATTTTCTTTTCGTACGTTTGTTGCATACTAAATGCATTGTATTATAGACCATGTCTTGACCTTCGAAAGGTGATTTTCACACGTGAACATCGTCTACTGGAAAAGAGAAAATTTTCTTCTGGTACATTTGTGGTATACTAAGTGCGTTCTACCATAGACCATGTCTTGACATTCGAAAGATGATTTTGACACGTGAACATCGTCTACTGGAAAGGAGAAAATTTTCTTTTGGTAAATTTGTTGTTAACTTACTGCACTGTATCATAGCTAACGTTTCGCTATCCGAAACGTGATTTTGACACCTGTACATCGTCTACTGGAAGTGAAAATTATCTCTTGGTACTTATGTTGTATATTAATTGCGTTGTAATATAGACCATGTCTTGACCTTCGAAAGGTGATTTTGACACGTGATCATCGTCTACTGGAAAAGAGAAAATTTTCTTCTGGTACATTTGCGGTATACTAAGTGCGTTCTACCATAGACCATGTCTTGCATTCGAAAGATGATTTTGACACGTGAACATCGTCTACTGGAAAGGAGAAAATTTTCTTTTGGTAAATTTGTTGTTAACTTACTGCACTGTATCATAGCTAACGTTTCGCTATCCGAAACGTGATTTTGACACCTGTACATCGTCTACTGGAAGTGAAAATTATCTCTTGGTACTTATGTTGTATATGAATTGCATTGTATTATAGACCATGTCTTGAAATTCGAAAGGTGATTTTGACAAGTGAACATCGTCTACTGGAAAAGAGAAAATTTTCTTCTGGTACATTTGTGGTATACTAAGTGCGTTCTACCATAGACCATGTCTTGACATTCGAAAGATGATTTTGACACGTGAACATCGTCTACTGGAAAGGAGAAAATTTTCTTTTGGTACATTTGTTGTTAACTTACTGCACTGTATCATAGCTAACGTTTCGCTATCCGGAACGTGATTTTGACACCTGGACATCGTCTACTGGAAGTGAAAATTATCTCTTGGTACTTATGTTGTATATGAATTGCATTGTATTATAGACCATGTCTTGAAATTCGAAAGGTGATTTTGACACGTGAACATCGTCTACTGGAAAAGAGAAAATTTTCTTCTGGTACATTTGTGGTATACTAAGTGCGTTCTACCATAGACCATGTCTTGACATTCGAAAGATGATTTTGACACGTGAACATCGTCTACTGGAAAGGAGAAAATTTTCTTTTGGTACATTTGTTGTTAACTTACTGCACTGTATCATAGCTAACGTTTCGCTATCCGAAACGTGATTTTGACACCTGTACATCGTCTACTGGAAGTGAAAATTATCTCTTGGTACTTATGTTGTATATTAATTGCGTTGTAATATAGACCATGTCTTGACCTTCGAAAGGTGATTTTGACACGTGATCATCGTCTACTGGAAAAGAGAAAATTTTCTTCTTGTACATTTGCGGTATACTAAGTTCGTTCTACCATAGACCATGTCTTGACATTCGGAAGATGATTTTGACACCTGGACATCGTCTACTAAAAGTGGAGATTTTCTTTTGGTACATTTGTTGTTAACTTATTGCACTGTATCATAGTTAACGTTTCGCTATCCGGAACGTGATTTTGACACCTGGACATCGTCTACTGGAAGTGAAAATTATCTCTTGGTACTTATGTTGTATATTAATTGCGTTGTATCATTGACCATGTCTTGACATTCGAAAGGTGATTTTGACATGTGAACATCGTCTACTGGAAAAGAGAAAGTTTTCTTCTGGTACATTTGTGGTATACTAAGTGCGTTCTATCATAGACCATGTCTTGATATTCGGAAGATGATATTGACACCTGGACATCGTCTAAAAAGTGGAGATTTTCTTTTCGTACGTTTGTTGCATACTAAATGCATTGTATTATAGACCATTTCTTGACCTTCGAAAGGTGATTTTCACACGTGAACATCGTCTACTGGAAAAGAGAAAATTTTCTTCTGGTACATTTGTGGTATACTAAGTGCGTTCTACCATAGACCATGTCTTGACATTCGAAAGATGATTTTGACACGTGAACATCGTCTACTGGAAAGGAGAAAATTTTCTTTTGGTAAATTTGTTGTTAACTTACTGCACTGTATCATAGCTAACGTTTCGCTATCCGAAACGTGATTTTGACACCTGTACATCGTCTACTGGAAGTGAAAATTATCTCTTGGTACTTATGTTGTATATTAATTGCGTTGTAATATAGACCATGTCTTGACCTTCGAAAGGTGATTTTGACACGTGATCATCGTCTACTGGAAAAGAGAAAATTTTCTTCTGGTACATTTGCGGTATACTAAGTGCGTTCTACCATAGACCATGTCTTGACATTCGAAAGATGATTTTGACACGTGAACATCGTCTACTGGAAAGGAGAAAATTTTCTTTTGGTAAATTTGTTGTTAACTTACTGCACTGTATCATAGCTAACGTTTCGCTATCCGAAACGTGATTTTGACACCTGTACATCGTCTACTGGAAGTGAAAATTATCTCTTGGTACTTATGTTGTATATTAATTGCGTTGTAATATAGACCATGTCTTGACCTTCGAAAGGTGATTTTGACACGTGATCATCGTCTACTGGAAAAGAGAAAATTTTCTTCTGGTACATTTGCGGTATACTAAGTGCGTTCTACCATAGACCATGTCTTGACATTCGGAAGATGATTTTGACACCTGGACATCGTCTACTAAAAGTGGAGATTTTCTTTTGGTACATTTGTTGTTAACTTATTGCACTGTATCATAGTTAACGTTTCGCTATCCGGAACGTGATTTTGACACCTGGACATCGTCTACTGGAAGTGAAAATTATCTCTTGGTACTTATGTTGTATATGAATTGCATTGTATTATAGACCATGTCTTGAAATTCGAAAGGTGATTTTGACACGTGAACATCGTCTACTGGAAAAGAGAAAATTTTCTTCTGGTACATTTGTGGTATACTAAGTGCGTTCTACCATAGACCATGTCTTGACATTCGAAAGATGATTTTGACACGTGAACATCGTCTACTGGAAAGGAGAAAATTTTCTTTTGGTACATTTGTTGTTAACTTACTGCACTGTATCATAGCTAACGTTTCGCTATCCGAAACGTGATTTTGACACCTGGACATCGTCTACTGGAAGAGAAAATTATCTCTTGGTACTTATGTTGTATATTAATTGCATTGTATCATAGACCATGTCTTGACATTCGAAAGGTGATTTTGACACGTGAACATCGACTACTGGAAAAGAGAAAATTTTGTTCTGGTACATTTGTGGTATACTAAGTGCGTTCTATCATAGACCATGTCTTGACATTCGAAAGGTGATTTTGACACGTGAACATCGTCTACTGGAAAGGAGAAAATTTTCTTTTGGTACAATCGTATACGAGAATTATCTCTTGGTATCATTCACCACGTTTCCCTACCCAGAACGTGATTTTTACCCTTGCATATCGTCTTCTGAAAGTGGAAATTTTCTTTTCGTACGTTTGTTGCATACTAAATGCGTTTTATTATAGACCATGTCTTGACATTCGAAAGGTGATTTTGATGCGTGAACATCGTCTACTGGAAAAGAGAAAATTTTCTTCTGGTACATTTGTGGTATACTAAGTGCGTTCTACCATAGACCATGTCTTGACATTCGGAAGATGATTTTGACACCTGGACATCGTCTACTGGAAGTGAAAATTATCTCTTGGTACTTATGTTGTATATGAATTGCATTGTATTATAGACAATGTCTTGACATTCGAAAGGTGATTTTGACACGTGAACATCGTCTACTGGAAAAGAGAAAATTTTGTTCTGGTACATTTGTGGTATATTACGTGCGTTCTATCATAGACCATGTCTTGATATTCGGAAGATGATTTTGACACCTGGACATCGTCTACTAAAAGTGGAGATTTTCTTTTGGTACATTTGTTGTTAACTTACTGCACTGTATCATAGCTAACGTTTCGCTATCCGAAACGTGATTTTGACACCTGTACATCGTCTACTGGAAGTGAAAATTATCTCTTGGTACTTATGTTGTATATGAATTGCATTGTATTATAGACCATGTCTTGACATTCGAAAGGTGATTTTGACACGTGAACATCGTCTACTGGAAAAGAGAAATTTTTCTTCTGGTACATTTGTGGTATACTAAGTGCGTTCTACCATAGACCATGTCTTGACATTCGGAAGATGATTTTGACACCTGGACATCGTCTACTAAAAGTGGAGATTTTCTTTTGGAACATTTGTTGTTAACCTACTGCACTGTATCATAGCTAACGTTTCGCTATCCGGAACGTGATTTTGACACCTGGACATCGTCTACTGGAAGTGAAAACTATCTCTTGGTACTTATGTTGTATATTAATTGCATTGTATTATAGACCATGTCTTGACATTTGAAAGGTGATTTTGACACGTGAACATCGACTACTGGAAAAGAGAAAATTTTGTTCTGGTACATTTGTGGTATACTAAGTGCGTTCTATCATGGACTATGTCTTGATATTCGGAAGATGATTTTGACACCTGGACATCGTCTACTGGAAAAGAGAAAGTTTTCTTCTGGTACAATCGTTGTATACTTAGCGCACTGTATCATTTACCACGTTTCGCTATCCAGAACGTGATTTTTACCCTTGGATATCGTCTTCTGAAAGTGGAAATTTTCTTTTCGTACATTTGTGGTATACTAAGTGCGTTCTACCATAGACCATGTCTTGATATTCAGAAGATGATATTGACACCTGGATATCGTCTACTAAAAGTGGAGATTTTCTTTTGTACGTTTGTTGCATACTAAATGCGTTGTATTATAGACCATGTCTTGACCTTCGAAAGGTGATTTTGACACGTGAACATCGTCTACTGGAAAAGAGAAAATTTTCTTCTGGTACATTTGTGGTATACTAAGTGCGTTCTACCATAGACCATGTCTTGACATTCGGAAGATGATTTTGACACCTGGACATCGTCTACTAAAAGTGGAGATTTTCTTTTGGAACATTTGTTGATAACTTACTGCACTGTATCGTAGCTAACGGTTCGCTATCCGGAACGTGATTTTGACACCTGGACATCGTCTACTGGAAAAGAGAAAATTTTCTTCTGGTACATTTGTGGTATACTAAGTGCGTTCTACCATAGACCATGTCTTGACATTCGGAAGATGATTTTGACACCTGGACATCGTCTACTAAAAGTGGAGATTTTCTTTTGGAACATTTGTTGTTAACTTACTGCACTGTATCATAGCTAACGGTTTGCTATCCGGAACGTGATTTTGACACCTGGACATCGTCTACTGGAAGTGAAAATTATCTCTTGGTACTTATGTTGTATATTAATTGCATTGTATCATTGACCATGTCTTGACATTCGAAAGGTGATTTTGACACGTGAACATCGACTACTGGAAAAGAGAAAATTTTGTTCTGGTACATTTGTGGTATACTAAGTGCGTTCTATCATAGATCATGTCTTGATATTCGGAAGATGATTTTGACACCTGGACATCGTCTACTGGAAAAGAGAAAATTTTCTTCTGGTACAATCGTTGTATACTTAGCGCACTGTATCATTTACCACGTTTCGCTATCCAGAACGTGATTTTTACCCTTGGATATCGTCTACTAAAAGTGGAGATTTTCTTTTGGAACATTTGTTGTTAACTTACTGCACTGTATCATAGCTAACGGTTTGCTATCCGGAACGTGATTTTGACACCTGGACATCGTCTACTGGAAGTGGAAATTTTCTTTTCGTACATTTGTTGTATACTAAATGCGTTTTATTATAGACCATGTCTTGACATTCCAAAGGTGATTTTGACACGTGATCATCGTCTACTGGAAAAGAGAAAATTTTCTTCTGGTACATTTGTGGTATACTAAGTGCGTTCTACCATAGACCATGTCTTGACATTCGGAAGATGATTTTGACACCTGGACATCGTCTACTGGAAGTGAAAATTATCTCTTGGTACTTATGTTGTATATGAATTGCATTGTATTATAGACCATGTCTTGGCATTCGAAAGGTGATTTTGACACGTGAACATCGTCTACTGGAAAAGAGAAAATTTTCTTCTGGTACATTTGTGGTATACTAAGTGCGTTCTACCATAGACCATGTCTTGATATTCGGAAGATGATATTGACACCTGGACATCGTCTACTAAAAGTGGAGATTTTCTTTTGTACGTTTGTTGCATACTAAATGCGTTGTATTATAGACCATGTCTTGACCTTTGGAAGGTGATTTTGACACGTGAACATCGTCTACTGGAAAAGAGAAAATTTTCTTCTGGTACATTTGTGGTATACTAAGTGCGTTCTACCATAGACCATGTCTTGACATTCGAAAGATGATTTTGACACGTGAACATCGTCTACTGGAAAGGAGAAAATTTTCTTTTGGTACAACCGTTGTATACTTAGCGCACTGTATCATTTACCACGTTTCGCTATCCAGAACGTGATTTTTACCCTTGGATATCGTCTTCTGAAAGTGGAAATTTTCTTTTCGTACATTTGTTGTATACTAAATGCGTTTTATTATAGACCATGTCTTGACATTCGAAAGGTGATTTTGACACGTGAACATCGTCTACTGGAAAAGAGAAAATTATCTCTTGGTACTTATGTTGTATATGAATTGCATTGTATTATAGACCATGTCTTGGCATTCGAAAGGTGATTTTGACACGTGAACATCGTCTACTGGAAAAGAGAAAATTTGTTCTGGTACATTTGTGGTATACTAAGTGCGTTCTACCATAGACCATGTCTTGACATTCGGAAGATGATTTTGACACCTACTGGAAAAGAGAAAATTTTCTTCTGGTACATTTGTGGTATACTAAGTGCGTTCTACCATAGACCATGTCTTGACATTCGGAAGATGATTTTGACACCTGGACATCGTCTACTAAAAGTGGAGATTTTCTTTTGGAACATTTGTTGATAACTTACTGCACTGTATCATAGCTAACGGTTCGCTATCCGGAACGTGATTTTGACACCTGGACATCGTCTACTGGAAGTGAAAATTATCTCTTGGTACTTATGTTGTATATGAATTGCATTGTATTATAGACCATGTCTTGACATTCGAAAGGTGATTTTGACACGTGAACATCGTCTACTGGAAAAGAGAAAATTTTCTTCTGGTACATCTGTGGTATACTAAGTGCGTTCTACCATAGACCATGTCTTGACATTCGGAAGATGATTTTGACACCTGGACATCGTCTACTAAAAGTGGAGATTTTCTTTTGGAACATTTGTTGATAACTTACTGCACTGTATCATAGCTAACGGTTCGCTATCCGGAACGTGATTTTGACACCTGGACATCGTCTACTGGAAGTGAAAATTATCTCTTGGTACTTATGTTGTATATGAATTGCATTGTATTATAGACCATGTCTTGACATTCGAAAGGTGATTTTGACACGTGAACATCGTCTACTGGAAAAGAGAAAATTTTCTTCTGGTACATTTGCGGTATACTAAGTGCGTTCTACCATAGACCATGTCTTGACATTCGGAAGATGATTTTGACACCTGGACATCGTCTACTAAAAGTGGAGATTTTCTTTTGGTACATTTGTTGTTAACTTATTGCACTGTATCATAGTTAACGTTTCGCTATCCGGAACGTGATTTTGACACCTGGACATCGTCTACTGGAAGTGAAAATTATCTCTTGGTACTTATGTTGTATATGAATTGCATTGTATTATAGACCATGTCTTGAAATTCGAAAGGTGATTTTGACACGTGAACATCGTCTACTGGAAAAGAGAAAATTTTCTTCTGGTACATTTGTGGTATACTAAGTGCGTTCTACCATAGACCATGTCTTGACATTCGAAAGATGATTTTGACACGTGAACATCGTCTACTGGAAAGGAGAAAATTTTCTTTTGGTACATTTGTTGTTAACTTACTGCACTGTATCATAGCTAACGTTTCGCTATCCGAAACGTGATTTTGACACCTGTACATCGTCTACTGGAAGTGAAAATTATCTCTTGGTACTTATGTTGTATATTAATTGCGTTGTAATATAGACCATGTCTTGACCTTCGAAAGGTGATTTTGACACGTGATCATCGTCTACTGGTAAAGAGAAAATTTTCTTCTGGTACATTTGCGGTATACTAAGTGCGTTCTACCATAGACCATGTCTTGACATTCGGAAGATGATTTTGACACCTGGACATCGTCTACTAAAAGTGGAGATTTTCTTTTGGTACATTTGTTGTTAACTTATTGCACTGTATCATAGTTAACGTTTCGCTATCCGGAACGTGATTTTGACACCTGGACATCGTCTACTGGAAGTGAAAATTATCTCTTGGTACTTATGTTGTATATGAATTGCATTGTATTATAGACCATGTCTTGAAATTCGAAAGGTGATTTTGACACGTGAACATCGTCTACTGGAAAAGAGAAAATTTTCTTCTGGTACATTTGTGGTATACTAAGTGCGTTCTACCATAGACCATGTCTTGACATTCGGAAGATGATTTTGACACCTACTGGAAAAGAGAAAATTTTGTTCTGGTACATTTGTGGTATACTAAGTGCGTTCTACCATAGACCATGTCTTGACATTCGGAAGATGATTTTGACACCTGGACATCGTCTACTAAAAGTGGAGATTTTCTTTTGGAACATTTGTTGTTAACTTACTGCACTGTATCATAGCTAACGGTTCGCTATCCGGAACGTGATTTTGACACCTGTACATCGTCTACTGGAAGTGAAAATTATCTCTTGGTACTTATGTTGTATATGAATTGCATTGTATTATAGACCATGTCTTGACATTCGAAAGGTGATTTTGACACGTGAACATCGTCTACTGGAAAAGAGAAAATTTTCTTCTGGTACATTTGTGGTATACTAAGTGCGTTCTACCATAGACCATGTCTTGACATTCGGAAGATGATTTTGACACCTGGACATCATCTACTAAAAGTGGAGATTTTCTTTTGGAACATTTGTTGTTAACTTACTGCACTGTATCATAGCTAACGGTTTGCTATCCGGAACGTGATTTTGACACCTGGACATCGTCTACTGGAAGTGAAAATTATCTCTTGGTACTTATGTTGTATATTAATTGCATTGTATCATTGACCATGTCTTGACATTCGAAAGGTGATTTTGACACGTGAACATCGACTACTGGAAAAGAGAAAATTTTGTTCTGGTACATTTGTGGTATACTAAGTGCGTTCTATCATAGATCATGTCTTGATATTCGGAAGATGATTTTGACACCTGGACATCGTCTACTGGAAAAGAGAAAATTTTCTTTTGGTACAATCGTATACTTAGCGCACTGTATCATTTACCACGTTTCGCTATCTAGAACGTGATTTTTACCCTTGGATATCGTCTTCTGAAAGTGGAAATTTTCTTTTCGTACATTTGTTGTATACTAAATGCGTTTTATTATAGACCATGTCTTGACATTCGAAAGGTGATTTTGACACGTGAACATCGTCTACTGGAAAAGAGAAAGTTTTCTTCTGGTACATTTGTGGTATACTAAGTGCGTTCTACCATAGACCATGTCTTGATATTCCGAAGATGATATTGACACCTGGACATCGTCTACTAAAAGTGGAGATTTTCTTTTGTACGTTTGTTGCATACTAAATGCGTTGTATTATAGACCATGTCTTGACCTTCGAAAGGTGATTTTGACACGTGAACATCGTCTACTGGAAAAGAGAAAATTTTCTTCTGGGACATTTGTGGTATACTAAGTTCGTTCTACCATAGACCATATCTTGACATTCGAAAGATGATTTTGACACGTGAACATCGTCTACTGGAAATGAAAAAATTTTCTTTTGGTACATTTGTGGTATACTAAGTGCGTTCTACCATAGACCATGTCTTGACATTCGGAAGATGATTTTGACACCTGGACATCGTCTACTAAAAGTGGAGATTTTCTTTTGGAACATTTGTTGTTAACTTACTGCACTGTATCATAACTAACGGTTCGCTATCCGGAACGTGATTTTGTCACCTGGACATCGTCTACTAAAAGTGGAGATTTTCTTTTGGAACATTTGTTGTTAACTTACTGCACTGTATCATAGCTAACGGTTCGCTATCCGGAACGTGATTTTGACACCTGGACATCGTCTACTGGAAGTGAAAATTATCTCTTGGTACTTATGTTGTATATTAATTGCATTGTATCATTGACCATGTCTTGACATTCGAAAGGTGATTTTGACACGTGAACATCGTCTACTGGAAAAGAGACAATTTTCTTCTGGGACATTTGTGGTATACTAAGTTCGTTCTACCATAGACCATATCTTGACATTCGAAAGATGATTTTGACACGTGAACATCGTCTACTGGAAAGGAGAAAATTTTCTTTTGGTACAATCGTTGTATACTTAGCGCACTGTATCATTTACCACGTTTCGCTATCCAGAACGTGATTTTTACCCTTGGATATCGTCTTCTGAAAGTGGTAATTTTCTTTTCGTACATTTGTTGTATACTAAATCCGTTTTATTATAGACCATGTCTTGACATTCGAAAGGTGATTTTGACACGTGAACATCGTCTACTGGAAAAGAGAAAATTTTCTTCTGGTACATTTGTGGTATACTAAGTGCGTTCTACCATAGACCATGTCTTGACATTCGGAAGATGATTTTGACACCTGGACATCGTCTACTAAAAGTGGAGATTTTCTTTTGGAACATTTGTTGTTAACTTACTGCACTGTATCATAGCTAACGGTTCGCTATCCGGAACGTGATTTTGACACCTGGACATCGTCTACTGGAAGTGAAAATTATCTCTTGGTACTTATGTTGTATATTAATTGCATTGTATCATTGACCATGTCTTGACATTCGAAAGGTGATTTTGACACGTGAACATCGACTACTGGAAAAGAGAAAATTTTGTTCTGGTACATTTGTGGTATACTAAGTGCGTTCTATCATAGATCATGTCTTGATATTCGGAAGATGATTTTGACACCTGGACATCGTCTACTGGAAAAGAGAAAATTTTCTTTTGGTACAATCGTATACTTAGCGCACTGTATCATTTACCACGTTTCGCTATCCAGAACGTGATTTTTACCCTTGGATATCGTCTTCTGAAAGTGGAAATTTTCTTTTCGTACATTTGTTGTATACTAAATGCGTTTTATTATAGACCATGTCTTGACATTCGAAAGGTGATTTTGACACGTGAACATCGTCTACTGGAAAAGAGAAAGTTTTCTTCTGGTACATTTGTGGTATACTAAGTGCGTTCTACCATAGACCATGTCTTGATATTCCGAAGATGATATTGACACCTGGACATCGTCTACTAAAAGTGGAGATTTTCTTTTGTACGTTTGTTGCATACTAAATGCGTTGTATTATAGACCATGTCTTGACCTTCGAAAGGTGATTTTGACACGTGAACATCGTCTACTGGAAAAGAGAAAATTTTCTTCTGGGACATTTGTGGTATACTAAGTTCGTTCTACCATAGACCATATCTTGACATTCGAAAGATGATTTTGACACGTGAACATCGTCTACTGGAAAGGAGAAAATTTTCTTTTGGTACAATCGTTGTATACTTAGCGCACTGTATCATTTACCACGTTTCGCTATCCAGAACGTGATTTTTACCCTTGGATATCGTCTTCTGAAAGTGGAAATTTTCTTTTCGTACATTTGTTGTATACTAAATCCGTTTTATTATAGACCATGTCTTGACATTCGAAAGGTGATTTTGACACGTGAACATCGTCTACTGGAAAAGAGAAAATTTTCTTTTGGTACATTTGTGGTATACTAAGTGCGTTCTACCATAGACCATGTCTTGACATTCGGAAGATGATTTTGACACCTGGACATCGTCTACTAAAAGTGGAGATTTTCTTTTGGAACATTTATTGTTAACTTACTGCACTGTATCATAGCTAACGGTTCGCTATCCGGAACGTGATTTTGACACCTGGACATCGTCTACTAAAAGTGGAGATTTTCTTTTGGATCATTTGTTGTTAACTTACTGCACTGTATCATAGCTAACGGTTCGCTATCCGGAACGTGATTTTGACACCTGTACATCGTCTACTGGAAGTGAAAATTATCTCTTGGTACTTATGTTGTATATGAATTGCATTGTATTATAGACCATGTCTTGACATTCGAAAGGTGATTTTGACACGTGACCATCGTCTACTGGAAAAGAGAAAATTTTCTTCTGGTACATTTGTGGTATACTAAGTTTGTTCTACCATAGACCATGTCTTGACATTCGGAGGATGATTTTGACACCTGGACATCGTCTACTAAAAGTGGAGATTTTCTTTTGGAACATTTGTTGTTAACTTACTGCACTGTATCATAGCTAACGGTTCGCTATCCGGAACGTGATTTTGACACCTGGACATCGTCTACTGGAAGTGAAAATTATCTCTTGGTACTTATGTTGTATATTAATTGCATTGTATCATTGACCATGTCTTGACATTCGAAAGGTGATTTTGACACGTGAACATCGTCTACTGGAAAAGAGACAATTTTCTTCTGGTACATTTGTGGTATACTGAGTGCGTTCTACCATAGACCATGTCTTGACATTCGGAAGATGATTTTGACACCTGGACATCGTCTACTAAAAGTGGAGATTTTCTTTTGGAACATTTGTTGTTAACTTACTGCACTGTATCATAGCTAACGGTTCGCTATCCGGAACGTGATTTTGACACCTGGACATCGTCTACTGGAAGTGAAAATTATCTCTTGGTACTTATGTTGTATATTAATTGCATTGTATCATTGACCATGTCTTGACATTCGAAAGGTGATTTTGACATGTGAACATCGTCTACTGGAAAGGAGAAAATTTTCTTTTGGTACAATCGTTGTATACTTAGCGCACTGTATCATTTACCACGTTTCGCTATCCAGAACGTGATTTTTACCCTTGGATATCGTCTTCTGAAAGTGGAAATTTTCTTTTCGTACATCTGTTGTATACTAAATCCGTTTTATTATAGACCATGTCTTGACATTCGAAAGGTGATTTTGACACGTGAACATCGTCTACTGGAAAAGAGAAAATTTTCTTTTGGTACATTTGTGGTATACTAAGTGCGTTCTACCATAGACCATGTCTTGACATTCGGAAGATGATTTTGACACCTGGACATCGTCTACTAAAAGTGGAGATTTTCTTTTGGAACATTTGTTGTTAACTTACTGCACTGTATCATAGCTAACGGTTCGCTATCCGGAACGTGATTTTGACACCTGGACATCGTCTACTAAAAGTGGAGATTTTCTTTTGGAACATTTGTTGTTAACTTACTGCACTGTATCATAGCTAACGGTTCGCTATCCGGAACGTGATTTTGACACCTGGACATCGTCTACTGGAAGTGAAAATTATCTCTTGGTACTTATGTTGTATATTAATTGCATTGTATCATTGACCATGTCTTGACATTCGAAAGGTGATTTTGACACGTGAACATCGTCTACTGGAAAAGAGACAATTTTCTTCTGGGACATTTGTGGTATACTAAGTTCGTTCTACCATAGACCATATCTTGACATTCGAAAGATGATTTTGACACGTGAACATCGTCTACTGGAAAGGAGAAAATTTTCTTTTGGTACAATCGTTGTATACTTAGCGCACTGTATCATTTACCACGTTTCGCTATCCAGAACGTGATTTTTACCCTTGGATATCGTCTTCTGAAAGTGGTAATTTTCTTTTCGTACATTTGTTGTATACTAAATCCGTTTTATTATAGACCATGTCTTGACATTCGAAAGGTGATTTTGACACGTGAACATCGTCTACTGGAAAAGAGAAAATTTTCTTCTGGTACATTTGTGGTATACTAAGTGCGTTCTACCATAGACCATGTCTTGACATTCGGAAGATGATTTTGACACCTGGACATCGTCTACTAAAAGTGGAGATTTTCTTTTGGAACATTTGTTGTTAACTTACTGCACTGTATCATAGCTAACGGTTCGCTATCCGGAACGTGATTTTGACACCTGGACATCGTCTACTGGAAGTGAAAATTATCTCTTGGTACTTATGTTGTATATTAATTGCATTGTATCATTGACCATGTCTTGACATTCGAAAGGTGATTTTGACACGTGAACATCGACTACTGGAAAAGAGACAATTTTCTTCTGGTACATTTGTGGTATACTAAGTGCGTTCTATCATAGATCATGTCTTGATATTCGGAAGATGATTTTGACACCTGGACATCGTCTACTGGAAAAGAGAAAATTTTCTTTTGGTACAATCGTATACTTAGCGCACTGTATCATTTACCACGTTTCGCTATCCAGAACGTGATTTTTACCCTTGGATATCGTCTTCTGAAAGTGGAAATTTTCTTTTCGTACATTTGTTGTATACTAAATGCGTTTTATTATAGACCATGTCTTGACATTCGAAAGGTGATTTTAACACGTGAACATCGTCTACTGGAAAAGAGAAAATTTTCTTCTGGTACATTTGTGGTATACTAAGTTTGTTCAACCATAGACCATGTCTTGACATTCGGAGGATGATTTTGACACCTGGACATCGTCTACTAAAAGTGGAGATTTTCTTTTGGAACATTTGTTGTTAACTTACTGCACTGTATCATAGCTAACGGTTCGCTATCCGGAACGTGATTTTGACACCTGGACATCGTCTACTGGAAGTGAAAATTATCTCTTGGTACTTATGTTGTATATTAATTGCATTGTATCATTGACCATGTCTTGACATTCGAAAGGTGATTTTGACACGTGAACATCGTCTACTGGAAAAGAGACAATTTTCTTCTGGTACATTTGTGGTATACTGAGTGCGTTCTACCATAGACCATGTCTTGACATTCGGAAGATGATTTTGACACCTGGACATCGTCTACTAAAAGTGGAGATTTTCTTTTGGAACATTTGTTGTTAACTTACTGCACTGTATCATAGCTAACGGTTCGCTATCCGGAACGTGATTTTGACACCTGGACATCGTCTACTGGAAGTGAAAATTATCTCTTGGTACTTATGTTGTATATTAATTGCATTGTATCATTGACCATGTCTTGACATTCGAAAGGTGATTTTGACATGTGAACATCGTCTACTGGAAAGGAGAAAATTTTCTTTTGGTACAATCGTTGTATACTTAGCGCACTGTATCATTTACCACGTTTCGCTATCCAGAACGTGATTTTTACCCTTGGATATCGTCTTCTGAAAGTGGAAATTTTCTTTTCGTACATCTGTTGTATACTAAATCCGTTTTATTATAGACCATGTCTTGACATTCGAAAGGTGATTTTGACACGTGAACATCGTCTACTGGAAAAGAGAAAATTTTCTTTTGGTACATTTGTGGTATACTAAGTGCGTTCTACCATAGACCATGTCTTGACATTCGGAAGATGATTTTGACACCTGGACATCGTCTACTAAAAGTGGAGATTTTCTTTTGGAACATTTGTTGTTAACTTACTGCACTGTATCATAGCTAACGGTTCGCTATCCGGAACGTGATTTTGACACCTGGACATCGTCTACTAAAAGTGGAGATTTTCTTTTGGAACATTTGTTGTTAACTTACTGCACTGTATCATAGCTAACGGTTCGCTATCCGGAACGTGATTTTGACACCTGGACATCGTCTACTGGAAGTGAAAATTATCTCTTGGTACTTATGTTGTATATTAATTGCATTGTATCATTGACCATGTCTTGACATTCGAAAGGTGATTTTGACACGTGAACATCGTCTACTGGAAAAGAGACAATTTTCTTCTGGGACATTTGTGGTATACTAAGTTCGTTCTACCATAGACCATATCTTGACATTCGAAAGATGATTTTGACACGTGAACATCGTCTACTGGAAAGGAGAAAATTTTCTTTTGGTACAATCGTTGTATACTTAGCGCACTGTATCATTTACCACGTTTCGCTATCCAGAACGTGATTTTTACCCTTGGATATCGTCTTCTGAAAGTGGTAATTTTCTTTTCGTACATTTGTTGTATACTAAATCCGTTTTATTATAGACCATGTCTTGACATTCGAAAGGTGATTTTGACACGTGAACATCGTCTACTGGAAAAGAGAAAATTTTCTTCTGGTACATTTGTGGTATACTAAGTGCGTTCTACCATAGACCATGTCTTGACATTCGGAAGATGATTTTGACACCTGGACATCGTCTACTAAAAGTGGAGATTTTCTTTTGGAACATTTGTTGTTAACTTACTGCACTGTATCATAGCTAACGGTTCGCTATCCGGAACGTGATTTTGACACCTGGACATCGTCTACTGGAAGTGAAAATTATCTCTTGGTACTTATGTTGTATATTAATTGCATTGTATCATTGACCATGTCTTGACATTCGAAAGGTGATTTTGACACGTGAACATCGACTACTGGAAAAGAGACAATTTTCTTCTGGTACATTTGTGGTATACTAAGTGCGTTCTATCATAGATCATGTCTTGATATTCGGAAGATGATTTTGACACCTGGACATCGTCTACTGGAAAAGAGAAAATTTTCTTTTGGTACAATCGTATACTTAGCGCACTGTATCATTTACCACGTTTCGCTATCCAGAACGTGATTTTTACCCTTGGATATCGTCTTCTGAAAGTGGAAATTTTCTTTTCGTACATTTGTTGTATACTAAATGCGTTTTATTATAGACCATGTCTTGACATTCGAAAGGTGATTTTAACACGTGAACATCGTCTACTGGAAAAGAGAAAGTTTTCTTCTGGTACATTTGTGGTATACTAAGTGCGTTCTACCATAGACCATGTCTTGATATTCCGAAGATGATATTGACACCTGGACATCGTCTACTAAAAGTGGAGATTTTCTTTTGTACGTTTGTTGCATACTAAATGCGTTGTATTATAGACCATGTCTTGACCTTCGAAAGGTGATTTTGACACGTGAACATCGTCTACTGGAAAAGAGACAATTTTCTTCTGGGACATTTGTGGTATACTAAGTTCGTTCTACCATAGACCATATCTTGACATTCGGAAGATGATTTTGACACCTGGACATCGTCTACTAAATGTGGAGATTTTCTTTTGTACGTTTGTTGCATACAAAATGCGTTGTATTATAGACCATGTCTTGACCTTCGAAAGGTGATTTTGACACGTGAACATCGACTACTGGAAAAGAGAAAATTTTGTTCTGGTACATTTGTGGTATACTAAGTGCGTTCTATCATAGATCATGTCTTGATATTCGGAAGATGATTTTGACACCTGGACATCGTCTACTGGAAAAGAGAAAATTTTCTTTTGGTACAATCGTATACTTAGCGCACTGTATCATTTACCACGTTTCGCTATCCAGAACGTGATTTTTACCCTTGGATATCGTCTTCTGAAAGTGGAAATTTTCTTTTCGTACATTTGTTGTATACTAAATGCGTTTTATTATAGACCATGTCTTGACATTCGAAAGGTGATTTTGACACGTGAACATCGTCTACTGGAAAAGAGAAAGTTTTCTTCTGGTACATTTGTGGTATACTAAGTGCGTTCTACCATAGACCATGTCTTGATATTCCGAAGATGATATTGACACCTGGACATCGTCTACTAAATGTGGAGATTTTCTTTTGTACGTTTGTTGCATACTAAATGCGTTGTATTATAGACCATGTCTTGACCTTCGAAAGGTGATTTTGACACGTGAACATCGTCTACTGGAAAAGAGAAAATTTTCTTCTGGGACATTTGTGGTATACTAAGTTCGTTCTACCATAGACCATATCTTGACATTCGAAAGATGATTTTGACACGTGAACATCGTCTACTGGAAAGGAGAAAATTTTCTTTTGGTACAATCGTTGTATACTTAGCGCACTGTATCATTTACCACGTTTCGCTATCCAGAACGTGATTTTTACCCTTGGATATCGTCTTCTGAAAGTGGAAATTTTCCTTTCGTACATTTGTTGTATACTAAATCCGTTTTATTATAGACCATGTCTTGACATTCGAAAGGTGATTTTGACACGTGAACATCGTCTACTGGAAAAGAGAAAATTTTCTTTTGGTACATTTGTGGTATACTAAGTGCGTTCTACCATAGACCATGTCTTGACATTCGGAAGATGATTTTGACACCTGGACATCGTCTACTAAAAGTGGAGATTTTCTTTTGGAACATTTGTTGTTAACTTACTGCACTGTATCATAGCTAACGGTTCGCTATCCGGAACGTGATTTTGACACCTGGACATCGTCTACTAAAAGTGGAGATTTTCTTTTGGAACATTTGTTGTTAACTTACTGCACTGTATCATAGCTAACGGTTCGCTATCCGGAACGTGATTTTGACACCTGTACATCGTCTACTGGAAGTGAAAATTATCTCTTGGTACTTATGTTGTATATAAATTGCATTGTATTATAGACCATGTCTTGACATTCGAAAGGTGATTTTGACACGTGAACATCGTCTACTGGAAAAGAGAAAATTTTCTTTTGGTACATTTGTGGTATACTAAGTGCGTTCTACCATAGACCATGTCTTGACATTCGGAGGATGATTTTGACACCTGGACATCGTCTACTAAAAGTGGAGATTTTCTTTTGGAACATTTGTTGTTAACTTACTGCACTGTATCATAGCTAACGGTTCGCTATCCGGAACGTGATTTTGACACCTGGACATCGTCTACTGGAAGTGAAAATTATCTCTTGGTACTTATGTTGTATATTAATTGCATTGTATCATTGACCATGTCTTGACATTCGAAAGGTGATTTTGACACGTGAACATCGACTACTGGAAAAGAGAAAATTTTCTTCTGGTACATTTGTGGTATACTAAGTGCGTTCTACCATAGACCATGTCTTGATATTCCGAAGATGATATTGACACCTGGACATCGTCTACTAAAAGTGGAGATTTTCTTTTGTACGTTTGTTGCATACTAAATGCGTTGTATTATAGACCATGTCTTGACCTTCGAAAGGTGATTTTGACACGTGAACATCGTCTACTGGAAAAGAGACAATTTTCTTCTGGGACATTTGTGGTATACTAAGTTCGTTCTACCATAGACCATATCTTGACATTCGAAAGATGATTTTGACACGTGAACATCGTCTACTGGAAAGGAGAAAATTTTCTTTTGGTACAATCGTTGTATACTTAGCGCACTGTATCATTTACCACGTTTCGCTATCCAGAACGTGATTTTTACCCTTGGATATCGTCTTCTGAAAGTGGTAATTTTCTTTTCGTACATTTGTTGTATACTAAATCCGTTTTATTATAGACCATGTCTTGACATTCGAAAGGTGATTTTGACACGTGAACATCGTCTACTGGAAAAGAGAAAATTTTCTTCTGGTACATTTGTGGTATACTAAGTGCGTTCTACCATAGACCATGTCTTGACATTCGGAAGATGATTTTGACACCTGGACATCGTCTACTAAAAGTGGAGATTTTCTTTTGGAACATTTGTTGTTAACTTACTGCACTGTATCATAGCTAACGGTTCGCTATCCGGAACGTGATTTTGACACCTGGACATCGTCTACTGGAAGTGAAAATTATCTCTTGGTACTTATGTTGTATATTAATTGCATTGTATCATTGACCATGTCTTGACATTCGAAAGGTGATTTTGACATGTGAACATCGTCTACTGGAAAAGAGAAAATTTTCTTTTGGTACAATCGTATACTTAGCGCACTGTATCATTCACCACGTTTCCCTATCCAGAACGTGATTTTTACCCTTGCATATCGTCTTCTGAAAGTGGAAATTTTCTTTTCGTACGTTTGTTGCATACTAAATGCGTTGTATTATAGACCATGTCTTGTTATTCGGAAGGTGATTTTGACAGCTGGACATCGTCCACTCAAAGTGTATATTTTCTTTTGGTACATTTGTTGTTAACTTACTGCACTGTATCATAGCTAACGTTTCGCTATCCGAAACGTGATTTTGACACCAGTACATCGTCTACTGGAAGTGAAAATTATCTCTTGGTACTTATGTTGTATATTAATTGCATTGTATTATAGACCATGTCTTGACATTCGAAAGATGATTTTGACACGTGAACATCGTCTATTGGAAAAGCGAAAATTTTCTTTTGGTACATTTGTTGTATACTAAGTGCGTTATATCATAGACCATGTCTTGTCATTCGGAAGGTGATTTTGACACCAGGACATCGTCTTCTGTAAAAAAAAAAATTTCCTTTAGTAAATTTGTTGTATACTTAGCGCACTGTATCATAGACCACGTTGCGCTATCCAGAACTTGATTTAGACCCTTGCATATCGTCTTCTATAAGAGGAAATTTTTTTGGTACGTTTGTTATCAACTTAGTTCTTTGTACCATAGACAACCTTCCGCTATCCGAAACCTGATTTTGACACCTGGACATCGTCTACTGAAAGAGAAAATTATCTCTTGGTACTTATGTTGTATATTAATTGCATTGTATCATAGACCATGTCTTGACATTCGAAAGGTGATTTTGACACGTGAACATCGTCTACTAAAAGTGGAGATTTTCTTTTGGAACATTTGTTGTTAACTTACTGAACTGTATCATAGCTAACGGTTCGCTATCCGGAACGTGATTTTGACACCTGGACATCGTCTACTGGAAGTGAAAATTATCTCTTGGTACTTATGTTGTATATGAATTGCATTGTATTATAGACCATGTCTTGACATTCGAAAGGTGATTTTGACACGTGAACATCGTCTACTGGAAAAGAGAAAATTTTCTTGTGGTACATTTGTGGTATACTAAGTGCGTTCTACCATAGACCATGTCTTAATATTCGGAAGATGATATTGACACCTGGACATCGTCTACGAAAAGTGGAGATTTTCTTTTGTACGTTTGTTGCATACTAAATGCGTTGTATTATAGACCATGTCTTGACCTTCGAAAGGTGATTTTGACACGTGAACATCGTCTACTGGAAAAGAGAAAATTTTCTTCTGGTACATTTGTGGTATACTAAGTGCGTTCTACCATAGACCATGTCTTGACATTCGAAAGATGATTTTGACACGTGAACATCGTCTACTGGAAAGGAGAAAATTTTCTTTTGGTACAATCGTTGTATACTTAGCGCACTGTATCTTTTACCACGTTTCGCTATCCAGAACGTGATTTTTACCCTTGGATATCGTCTTCTGAAAGTGGAAATTTTCTTTTCGTACATTTGTTGTATACTAAATGCGTTTTATTATAGACCATGTCTTGACATTCGAAAGGTGATTTTGACACGTGAACATCGTCTACTGGAAAAGAGAAAATTTTGTTCTGGTACATTTGTGGTATACTGAGTGCGTTCTACCATAGACCATGTCTTGACATTCGGAAGATGATTTTGACACCTGGACATCGTCTACTAAAAGTGGAGATTTTCTTTTGGAACATTTGTTGTTAACTTACTGCACTGTATCATAGCTAACGGTTCGCTATCCAGAACGTGATTTTTACCCTTGGATATCGTCTTCTGAAAGTGGAAATTTTCTTTTCGTACATTTGTTGTATACTAAATCCGTTTTATTATAGACCATGTCTTGACATTCGAAAGGTGATTTTGACACGTGAACATCGTCTACTGGAAAAGAGAAAATTTTCTTTTGGTACATTTGTGGTATACTAAGTGCGTTCTACCATAGACCATGTCTTGACATTCGGAAGATGATTTTGACACCTGGACATCGTCTACTAAAAGTGGAGATTTTCTTTTGGAACATTTATTGTTAACTTACTGCACTGTATCATAGCTAACGGTTCGCTATCCGGAACGTGATTTTGACACCTGGACATCGTCTACTAAAAGTGGAGATTTTCTTTTGGAACATTTGTTGTTAACTTACTGCACTGTATCATAGCTAACGGTTCGCTATCCGGAACGTGATTTTGACACCTGTACATCGTCTACTGGAAGTGAAAATTATCTCTTGGTACTTATGTTGTATATGAATTGCATTGTATTATAGACCATGTCTTGACATTCGAAAGGTGATTTTGACACGTGACCATCGTCTACTGGAAAAGAGAAAATTTTCTTCTGGTACATTTGTGGTATACTAAGTGCGTTCTACCATAGACCATGTCTTGACATTCGGAGGATGATTTTGACACCTGGACATCGTCTACTAAAAGTGGAGATTTTCTTTTGGAACATTTGTTGTTAACTTACTGCACTGTATCATAGCTAACGGTTCGCTATCCGGAACGTGATTTTGACACCTGGACATCGTCTACTGGAAGTGAAAATTATCTCTTGGTACTTATGTTGTATATTAATTGCATTGTATCATTGACCATGTCTTGACATTCGAAAGGTGATTTTGACACGTGAACATCGTCTACTGGAAAAGAGACAATTTTCTTCTGGTACATTTGTGGTATACTGAGTGCGTTCTACCATAGACCATGTCTTGACATTCGGAAGATGATTTTGACACCTGGACATCGTCTACTAAAAGTGGAGATTTTCTTTTGGAACATTTGTTGTTAACTTACTGCACTGTATCATAGCTAACGGTTCGCTATCCGGAACGTGATTTTGACACCTGGACATCGTCTACTGGAAGTGAAAATTATCTCTTGGTACTTATGTTGTATATTAATTGCATTGTATCATTGATCATGTCTTGACATTCGAAAGGTGATTTTGACATGTGAACATCGTCTACTGGAAAGGAGAAAATTTTCTTTTGGTACAATCGTTGTATACTTAGCGCACTGTATCATTAACCACGTTTCGCTATCCAGAACGTGATTTTTACCCTTGGATATCGTCTTCTGAAAGTGGAAATTTTCTTTTCGTACATCTGTTGTATACTAAATCCGTTTTATTATAGACCATGTCTTGACATTCGAAAGGTGATTTTGACACGTGAACATCGTCTACTGGAAAAGAGAAAATTTTCTTTTGGTACATTTGTGGTATACTAAGTGCGTTCTACCATAGACCATGTCTTGACATTCGGAAGATGATTTTGACACCTGGACATCGTCTACTAAAAGTGGAGATTTTCTTTTGGAACATTTGTTGTTAACTTACTGCACTGTATCATAGCTAACGGTTCGCTATCCGGAACGTGATTTTGACACCTGGACATCGTCTACTAAAAGTGGAGATTTTCTTTTGGAACATTTGTTGTTAACTTACTGCACTGTATCATAGCTAACGGTTCGCTATCCGGAACGTGATTTTGACACCTGGACATCGTCTACTGGAAGTGAAAATTATCTCTTGGTACTTATGTTGTATATTAATTGCATTGTATCATTGACCATGTCTTGACATTCGAAAGGTGATTTTGACACGTGAACATCGTCTACTGGAAAAGAGACAATTTTCTTCTGGGACATTTGTGGTATACTAAGTTCGTTCTACCATAGACCATATCTTGACATTCGAAAGATGATTTTGACACGTGAACATCGTCTACTGGAAAGGAGAAAATTTTCTTTTGGTACAATCGTTGTATACTTAGCGCACTGTATCATTTACCACGTTTCGCTATCCAGAACGTGATTTTTACCCTTGGATATCGTCTTCTGAAAGTGGTAATTTTCTTTTCGTACATTTGTTGTATACTAAATCCGTTTTATTATAGACCATGTCTTGACATTCGAAAGGTGATTTTGACACGTGAACATCGTCTACTGGAAAAGAGAAAATTTTCTTCTGGTACATTTGTGGTATACTAAGTGCGTTCTACCATAGACGATGTCTTGACATTCGGAAGATGATTTTGACACCTGGACATCGTCTACTAAAAGTGGAGATTTTCTTTTGGAACATTTGTTGTTAACTTACTGCACTGTATCATAGCTAACGGTTCGCTATCCGGAACGTGATTTTGACACCTGGACATCGTCTACTAAAAGTGGAGATTTTCTTTTGGAACATTTGTTGTTAACTTACTGCACTGTATCATAGCTAACGGTTCGCTATCCGGAACGTGATTTTGACACCTGTACATCGTCTACTGGAAGTGAAAATTATCTCTTGGTACTTATGTTGTATATGAATTGCATTGTATTATAGACCATGTCTTGACATTCGAAAGGTGATTTTGACACGTGACCATCGTCTACTGGAAAAGAGAAAATTTTCTTCTGGTACATTTGTGGTATACTAAGTGCGTTCTACCATAGACCATGTCTTGACATTCGGAAGATGATTTTGACACCTGGACATCGTCTACTAAAAGTGGAGATTTTCTTTTGGAACATTTGTTGTTAACTTACTGCACTGTATCATAGCTAACGGTTCGCTATCCGGAACGTGATTTTGACACCTGGACATCGTCTACTGGAAGTGAAAATTATCTCTTGGTACTTATGTTGTATATTAATTGCATTGTATCATTGACCATGTCTTGACATTCGAAAGGTGATTTTGACATGTGAACATCGTCTACTGGAAAGGAGAAAATTTTCTTTTGGTACAATCGTTGTATACTTAGCGCACTGTATTATTTACCACGTTTCGCTATCCAGAACGTGATTTTTACCCTTGGATATCGTCTTCTGAAAGTGGAAATTTTCTTTTCGTACATCTGTTGTATACTAAATCCGTTTTATTATAGACCATGTCTTGACATTCGAAAGGTGATTTTGACACGTGAACATCGTCTACTGGAAAAGAGAAAATTTTCTTTTGGTACATTTGTGGTATACTAAGTGCGTTCTACCATAGACCATGTCTTGACATTCGGAAGATGATTTTGACACCTGGACATCGTCTACTAAAAGTGGAGATTTTCTTTTGGAACATTTGTTGTTAACTTACTGCACTGTATCATAGCTAACGGTTCGCTACCCGGAACGTGATTTTGACACCTGGACATCGTCTACTAAAAGTGGAGATTTTCTTTTGGAACATTTGTTGTTAACTTACTGCACTGTATCATAGCTAACGGTTCGCTATCCGGAACGTGATTTTGACACCTGGACATCGTCTACTGGAAGTGAAAATTATCTCTTGGTACTTATGTTGTATATTAATTGCATTGTATCATTGACCATGTCTTGACATTCGAAAGGTGATTTTGACACGTGAACATCGTCTACTGGAAAAGAGACAATTTTCTTCTGGGACATTTGTGGTATACTAAGTTCGTTCTACCATAGACCATATCTTGACATTCGAAAGATGATTTTGACACGTGAACATCGTCTACTGGAAAGGAGAAAATTTTCTTTTGGTACAATCGTTGTATACTTAGCGCACTGTATCATTTACCACGTTTCGCTATCCAGAACGTGATTTTTACCCTTGGATATCGTCTTCTGAAAGTGGTAATTTTCTTTTCGTACATTTGTTGTATACTAAATCCGTTTTATTATAGACCATGTCTTGACATTCGAAAGGTGATTTTGACACGTGAACATCGTCTACTGGAAAAGAGAAAATTTTCTTCTGGTACATTTGTGGTATACTAAGTGCGTTCTACCATAGACCATGTCTTGACATTCGGAAGATGATTTTGACACCTGGACATCGTCTACTAAAAGTGGAGATTTTCTTTTGGAACATTTGTTGTTAACTTACTGCACTGTATCATAGCTAACGGTTCGCTATCCGGAACGTGATTTTGACACCTGGACATCGTCTACTGGAAGTGAAAATTATCTCTTGGTACTTATGTTGTATATTAATTGCATTGTATCATTGACCATGTCTTGACATTCGAAAGGTGATTTTGACACGTGAACATCGACTACTGGAAAAGAGACAATTTTCTTCTGGTACATTTGTGGTATACTAAGTGCGTTCTATCATAGATCATGTCTTGATATTCGGAAGATGATTTTGACACCTGGACATCGTCTACTGGAAAACAGAAAATTTTCTTTTGGTACAATCGTATACTTAGCGCACTGTATCATTTACCACGTTTCGCTATCCAGAACGTGATTTTTACCCTTGGATATCGTCTTCTGAAAGTGGAAATTTTCTTTTCGTACATTTGTTGTATACTAAATGCGTTTTATTATAGACCATGTCTTGACATTCGAAAGGTGATTTTAACACGTGAACATCGTCTACTGGAAAAGAGAAAGTTTTCTTCTGGTACATTTGTGGTATACTAAGTGCGTTCTACCATAGACCATGTCTTGATATTCCGAAGATGATATTGACACCTGGACATCGTCTACTAAAAGTGGAGATTTTCTTTTGTACGTTTGTTGCATACTAAATGCGTTGTATTATAGACCATGTCTTGACCTTCGAAAGGTGATTTTGACACGTGAACATCGTCTACTGGAAAAGAGACAATTTTCTTCTGGGACATTTGTGGTATACTAAGTTCGTTCTACCATAGACCATATCTTGACATTCGAAAGATGATTTTGACACGTGAACATCGTCTACTGGAAAGGAGAAAATTTTCTTTTGGTATAATCGTTGTATACTTAGCGCACTGTATCATTTACCACGTTTCGCTATCCAGAACGTGATTTTTACCCTTGGATATCGTCTTCTGAAAGTGGTAATTTTCTTTTCGTACATTTGTTGTATACTAAATCCGTTTTATTATAGACCATGTCTTGACATTCGAAAGGTGATTTTGACACGTGAACATCGTCTACTGGAAAAGAGAAAATTTTCTTCTGGTACATTTGTGGTATACTAAGTGCGTTCTACCATAGACCATGTCTTGACATTCGGAAGATGATTTTGACACCTGGACATCGTCTACTAAAAGTGGAGATTTTCTTTTGGAGCATTTGTTGTTAACTTACTGCACTGTATCATAGCTAACGGTTCGCTATCCGGAACGTGATTTTGACACCTGGACATCGTCTACTGGAAGTGAAAATTATCTCTTGGTACTTATGTTGTAAATTAATTGCATTGTATCATTGACCATGTCTTGACATTCGAAAGGTGATTTTGACATGTGAACATCGTCTACTGGAAAAGAGAAAATTTTCTTTTGGTACAATCGTATACTTAGCGCACTGTATCATTCACCACGTTTCCCTATCCAGAACGTGATTTATACCCTTGCATATCGTCTTCTGAAAGTGGAAATTTTCTTTTCGTACGTTTGTTGCATACTAAATGCGTTGTATTATAGACCATGTCTTGTTATTCGGAAGGTGATTTTGACAGCTGGACATCGTCCACTCAAAGTGTATATTTTCTTTTGGTACATTTGTTGTTAACTTACTGCACTGTATCATAGCTAACGGTTCGCTATCCGGAACGTGATTTTGACACCTGTACATCGTCTACTGGAAGTGAAAATTATCTCTTGGTACTTATGTTGTATATGAATTGCATTGTATTATAGACCATGTCTTGACATTCGAAAGGTGATTTTGACACGTGAACATCGTCTACTAAAAGTGGAGATTTTCTTTTGGAACATTTGTTGTTAACTTACTGCACTGTATCATAGCTAACGATTCGCTATCCGGAACGTGATTTTGACACCTGGACATCGTCTACTAAAAGTGGAGATTTTCTTTTGGAACATTTGTTGTTAACTTACTGCACTGTATCATAGCTAACGGTTCGCTATCCGGAACGTGATTTTGACACCTGGACATCGTCTACTAAAAGTGGAGATTTTCTTTTGGAACATTTGTTGTTAACTTACTGCACTGTATCATAGCTAACGGTTCGCTATCCGGAACGTGATTTTGACACCTGGACATCGTCTACTGGAAGTGAAAATTATCTCTTGGTACTTATGTTGTATATTAATTGCATTGTATCATTGACCATGTCTTGACATTCGAAAGGTGATTTTGACACGTGAACATCGTCTACTGGAAAAGAGACAATTTTCTTCTGGGACATTTGTGGTATACTAAGTTCGTTCTACCATAGACCATATCTTGACATTCGAAAGATGATTTTGACACGTGAACATCGTCTACTGGAAAGGAGAAAATTTTCTTTTGGTACAATCGTTGTATACTTAGCGCACTGTATCATTTACCACGTTTCGCTATCCAGAACGTGATTTTTACCCTTGGATATCGTCTTCTGAAAGTGGTAATTTTCTTTTCGTACATTTGTTGTATACTAAATCCGTTTTATTATAGACCATGTCTTGACCTTCGAAAGGTGATTTTGACACGTGAACATCGTCTACTGGAAAAGAGAAAATTTTCTTCTGGGACATTTGTGGTATACTAAGTTCGTTCTACCATAGACCATATCTTGACATTCGGAAGATGATTTTGACACCTGGACATCGTCTACTAAATGTGGAGATTTTCTTTTGTACGTTTGTTGCATACTAAATGCGTTGTATTATAGACCATGTCTTGACCTTCGAAAGGTGATTTTGACACGTGAACATCGACTACTGGAAAAGAGAAAATTTTGTTCTGGTACATTTGTGGTATACTAAGTGCGTTCTATCATAGATCATGTCTTGATATTCGGAAGATGATTTTGACACCTGGACATCGTCTACTGGAAAAGAGAAAATTTTCTTTTGGTACAATCGTATACTTAGCGCACTGTATCATTTACCACGTTTCGCTATCCAGAACGTGATTTTTACCCTTGGATATCGTCTTCTGAAAGTGGAAATTTTCTTTTCGTACATTTGTTGTATACTAAATGCGTTTTATTATAGACCATGTCTTGACCTTCGAAAGGTGATTTTGACACGTGAACATCGTCTACTGGAAAAGAGAAAATTTTCTTCTGGGACATTTGTGGTATACTAAGTTCGTTCTACCATAGACCATATCTTGACATTCGAAAGATGATTTTGACACGTGAACATCGTCTACTGGAAAGGAGAAAATTTTCTTTTGGTACAATCGTTGTATACTTAGCGCACTGTATCATTTACCACGTTTCGCTATCCAGAACGTGATTTTTACCCTTGGATATCGTCTTCTGAAAGTGGAAATTTTCTTTTCGTACATTTGTTGTATACTAAATCCGTTTTATTATAGACCATGTCTTGACATTCGAAAGGTGATTTTGACACGTGAACATCGTCTACTGGAAAAGAGAAAATTTTCTTTTGGTACATTTGTGGTATACTAAGTGCATTCTACCATAGACCATGTCTTGACATTCGGAAGATGATTTTGACACCTGGACATCGTCTACTAAAAGTGGAGATTTTCTTTTGGAACATTTGTTGTTAACTTACTGCACTGTATCATAGCTAACGATTCGCTATCCGGAACGTGATTTTGACACCTGGACATCGTCTACTAAAAGTGGAGATTTTCTTTTGGAACATTTGTTGTTAACTTACTGCACTGTATCATAGCTAACGGTTCGCTATCCGGAACGTGATTTTGACACCTGTACATCGTCTACTGGAAGTGAAAATTATCTCTTGGTACTTATGTTGTATATAAATTGCATTGTATTATAGACCATGTCTTGACATTCGAAAGGTGATTTTGACACGTGAACATCGTCTACTGGAAAAGAGAAAATTTTCTTTTGGTACATTTGTGGTATACTAAGTGCGTTCTACCATAGACCATGTCTTGACATTCGGAGGATGATTTTGACACCTGGACATCGTCTACTAAAAGTGGAGATTTTCTTTTGGAACATTTGTTGTTAACTTACTGCACTGTATCATAGCTAACGGTTCGCTATCCGGAACGTGATTTTGACACCTGGACATCGTCTACTGGAAGTGAAAATTATCTCTTGGTACTTATGTTGTATATTAATTGCATTGTATCATTGACCATGTCTTGACATTCGAAAGGTGATTTTGACACGTGAACATCGACTACTGGAAAAGAGAAAATTTTCTTCTGGTACATTTGTGGTATACTAAGTGCGTTCTACCATAGACCATGTCTTGATATTCCGAAGATGATATTGACACCTGGACATCGTCTACTAAAAGTGGAGATTTTCTTTTGTACGTTTGTTGCATACTAAATGCGTTGTATTATAGACCATGTCTTGACCTTCGAAAGGTGATTTTGACACGTGAACATCGTCTACTGGAAAAGAGAAAATTTTCTTCTGGTACATTTGTGGTATACTAAGTGCGTTCTACCATAGACCATGTCTTGACATTCGGAAGATGATTTTGACACCTGGACATCGTCTACTAAAAGTGTATATTTTCTTTTGGTACATTTGTTGTTAACTTACTGCACTGTACCATAGCTAACGTTTCGCTATCCGGAACGTGATTTTGACACCTGGACATCGTCTACTGGAAGTGAAAATTATCTCTTGGTAATTATGTTGTATATTAATTGCGTTGTATCATAGACCATGTCTTGACCTTCGAAAGGTGATTTTGACACGTGAACATCGTCTACTGGAAAAGAGAAAATTTTCTTCAGGTACATTTGTGGTATACTTAGCGCACTGTATCATTCACCACGTTTCCCTATCCAGAACGTGATTTTTACCCTTGCATATCGTCTTCTGAAAGTGGAAATTTTCTTTTCGTACGTTTGTTGCATACTAAATGCGTTGTATTATAGACCATGTCTTGTTATTCGGAAGGTGATTTTGACAGCTGGACATCGTCCACTCAAAGTGTATATTTTCTTTTGGTACATTTGTTGTTAACTTACTGCACTGTACCATAGCTAACGTTTCGCTATCCGGAACGTGATTTTGACACCTGGACATCGTCTACTGGAAGTGAAAATTATCTCTTGGTAATTATGTTGTATATTAATTGCGTTGTATCATAGACCATGTCTTGACCTTCGAAAGGTGATTTTGACACGTGAACATCGTCTACTGGAAAAGAGAAAATTTTCTTCAGGTACATTTGTGGTATACTTAGCGCACTGTATCATTTACCACGTTTCGCTATCCAGAACGTGATTTTTACCCTTGGATATCGTCTTCTGAAAGTGGAAATTTTCTTTTCGTACATTTGTTGTATACTAAATGCGTTTTATTATAGACCATGTCTTGACATTCGAAAGGTGATTTTGACACGTGAACATCGTCTACTGGAAAAGAGAAAATTTTCTTCTGGCACATTTGTGGTATACTAAGTGCGTTCTACCATAGACCATGTGTTGATATTCGGAAGATGATTTTGACACCTGGACATCGTCTATTGGAAAAGAGAAAATTTTCTTTTGGTACATTTGTTGTATACAAAGTGCGTTATACCATAGACCACGTTTCGCTATCGAGAACTTGATTTAGACCCTTGCATATCGTCTTCTGAAAGTGGAAATTTTGTTTGGTACGTTTGTTGTCAACTTAGTGCTTTGTATGATAGACAACGTTACGCTACCCGAAACGTGATTTTAACACCTGGACATGGTCTACTGGAAGTGAAAATTATCTGGAAAATAGAAAATTTTCTCTAATTTTCTCTCGATAAAGAGAGACGAGAGGTATTACCCCGTCGACGTGAGAGAGTGAGAGGGTGTGAGCCCTAAGTGAGCAGGTACTTACAACTCAGTCGTGGCAGTAGTACTTGACGCAACGGACGCAGTCCAGTCTCGGACGTGGAGATGCAACAGTTTGGACGGGCGTTGCAGCGACTCGTCGGTAACGCACGGACAAATATCGTTCGCTCTCGGGATGCCCGCAGGACTCACAACAAACCCGCATATAGTAGTAGCGCGAGCTACTCGTGTGGATAGCGCAGCGAGACTAACTCTAGTCGCGGCTCTCCCGGCCGTCGGCACATCGTTGTCATATCTCGCCAACGCTGTGCGTCCAGGCGGCAACAGCGCTACCTATGCTCTCACTCTCTCTGTCTCTATCTTGCCTTGTCTCTCGTTCTCGCTCGTTTCGGTGCTCGTTGGCAGCTAGCCGAAACAATAATCTTATTACAATTAGTACATGATTAGCCGTTAGACATTTGACGTGCACTCGGCCGTCACAGTATAATTGTTGTTAACTTACTGTACTGTATCATAGCCAACGTTTCGATACCCGGAACGTGATATTGACACCTGGATATCGTTTACTGGAAAAGAGAAAATTTTGTTCTGGTACATTTGTGGTATACTAAGTGCGTTCTATCATAGACCATGTCTTGATATTCGGAAGATGATTTTGACACCTGGACGTCGTCTACTAAAAGTGGAGATTTTCTTTTGGTACATTTGTTGTTAACTTACTGCACTGTATCATAGCTAACGTTTCGCTATCCGAAACGTGATTTTGACACCAGTACATCGTCTACTGGAAGTGAAAATTATCTCTTGGTACTTATGTTGTATATTAATTGCATTGTATTATAGACCATGTCTTGACATTCGAAAGATGATTTTGACACGTGAACATCGTCTATTGGAAAAGCGAAAATTTTCTTTTGGTACATTTGTTGTATACTAAGTGCGTTATATCATAGACCATGTCTTGTCATTCGGAAGGTGATTTTGACACCAGGACATCGTCTTCTGTAAAAAAAAAAATTTCCTTTAGTAAATTTGTTGTATACTTAGCGCACTGTATCATAGACCACGTTGCGCTATCCAGAACTTGATTTAGACCCTTGCATATCGTCTTCTATAAGAGGAAATTTTTTTGGTACGTTTGTTATCAACTTAGTTCTTTGTACCATAGACAACCTTCCGCTATCCGAAACCTGATTTTGACACCTGGACATCGTCTACTGAAAGAGAAAATTATCTCTTGGTACTTATGTTGTATATTAATTGCATTGTATCATAGACCATGTCTTGACATTCGAAAGGTGATTTTGACACGTGAACATCGTCTACTAGAAAAGAGAAAAATTTCTTTTGGTACAATCGTATACTTAGCGCACTGTATTCACCACTTTTCGCTATCCAGAACGTGATTTTTACCCATGGATATCGTCTTCTGAAAGTGGAAATTTTCTTTTCGTACGTTTGTTGCATACTAAATGCGTTCTATCATAGACCATGTCTTGATATTCGGTAGATGATTTTGACACCTGCATATCGTCTACTAAAAGTGGTGATTTTCTTTTGTTACATTTGTTGTTAACTTACTGCACTGTATCATAGCTATCGTTTCGCTATCCGGAACGTGATTTTGACACCTGGACATCGTCTACTGGAAGTGAAAATTATCTCTCGGTACTTATGTTGTACATTAATTGCGTTGTATCATAGACCATGTCTTGACATTCGGAAGGTGATTTTGACACCAGGACATCGTCTTCTGTAAAAAAAAATTTCTTTTAGTAAATTTGTTGTATACTTAGCGCACTGTATCATAGACCACGTTTCGCGATCCAGAACTTGATTTAGACCCTTGCATATCGTCTTCTATAAGTGGAAACTTTTGGTACGTTTGTTGTCAACTTAGTTCTTTGTACCATAGACAACGTTTCGCTATCCGAAACCTGATTTGGACACCTGGACATCGTCTACTGGAAGTGAAAATTATCTCTTGGTACTTATGTTGTATATTAATTGCATTGTATCATAGACCATGTCTTGACATTCGAAAGGTGATTTTGACACGTGAACATCGTCTACTGGAAAAGAGAAAATTTTCTTTTGGTACAATCGTATACTTAGCACACTGTATCATTCACCACGTTTCGCTATCCAGAACGTGATTTTTACCCTTGGATATCGTCTTCTGAAAGTGGTAATTTTCTTTTCGTACGTTTGTTGTCAACTTAGTGCGTTGTATCATAGACCATGTCTTGTCATTCGGATGGTGATGTTGACACCTGCATATCGTTTACTCGAAAAGAGAAAATTATCTTTTCGTACGTTTGTTGTATACTAAATGTGTTGTATTATAGACCAAGTCTCGTCATTTGGAAGGTGATTTTGACAGTTGGACATAATTTTCTGGAAGTGGAAATATTTTTTGGTACGTTTGTTGTAAAGTGACTGCGTTGTATTATAGACCATGTTTCGTAATTCGGAAGGTGATTTTGATACCAGGACAACCTCAACTGGAAGAGAAATTCTCTTTATTAAATTTATTGTATATTTAGTGCACTGTATCATAGACCACGTTTCGCTATCCATCACTTGATTTAGACCCTTGCATATCATCTTCTATAAGTGGAAATTTTTTTGGTACGTTTGTTGTCAACTTAGTTCTTTGTACCATAGCTAACGTTTCGCTATCCGGAACGTGATTTTGACACCTGGACATCGTCTACTGGAAGTGAAAATTATCTCTTGGTAATTATGTTGTATATTAATTGCGTTGTATCATAGACCATGTCTTGACCTTCGAAAGGTGATTTTGACACGTGAACATCGTCTACTGGAAAAGAGAAAATTTTCTTCAGGTACATTTGTGGTATACTTAGCGCACTGTATCATTTACCACGTTTCGCTATCCAGAACGTGATTTTTACCCTTGGATATCGTCTTCTGAAAGTGGAAATTTTCTTTTCGTACATTTGTTGTATACTAAATGCGTTTTATTATAGACCATGTCTTGACATTCGAAAGGTGATTTTGACACGTGAACATCGTCTACTGGAAAAGAGAAAATTTTCTTCTGGCACATTTGTGGTATACTAAGTGCGTTCTACCATAGACCATGTGTTGATATTCGGAAGATGATTTTGACACCTGGACATCGTCTATTGGAAAAGAGAAAATTTTCTTTTGGTACATTTGTTGTATACAAAGTGCGTTATACCATAGACCACGTTTCGCTATCGAGAACTTGATTTAGACCCTTGCATATCGTCTTCTGAAAGTGGAAATTTTGTTTGGTACGTTTGTTGTCAACTTAGTGCTTTGTATGATAGACAACGTTACGCTACCCGAAACGTGATTTTAACACCTGGACATGGTCTACTGGAAGTGAAAATTATCTGGAAAATAGAAAATTTTCTCTAATTTTCTCTCGATAAAGAGAGACGAGAGGTATTACCCCGTCGACGTGAGAGAGTGAGAGGGTGTGAGCCCTAAGTGAGCAGGTACTTACAACTCAGTCGTGGCAGTAGTACTTGACGCAACGGACGCAGTCCAGTCTCGGACGTGGAGATGCAACAGTTTGGACGGGCGTTGCAGCGACTCGTCGGTAACGCACGGACAAATATCGTTCGCTCTCGGGATGCCCGCAGGACTCACAACAAACCCGCATATAGTAGTAGCGCGAGCTACTCGTGTGGATAGCGCAGCGAGACTAACTCTAGTCGCGGCTCTCCCGGCCGTCGGCACATCGTTGTCATATCTCGCCAACGCTGTGCGTCCAGGCGGCAACAGCGCTACCTATGCTCTCACTCTCTCTGTCTCTATCTTGCCTTGTCTCTCGTTCTCGCTCGTTTCGGTGCTCGTTGGCAGCTAGCCGAAACAATAATCTTATTACAATTAGTACATGATTAGCCGTTAGACATTTGACGTGCACTCGGCCGTCACAGTATAATTGTTGTTAACTTACTGTACTGTATCATAGCCAACGTTTCGATACCCGGAACGTGATATTGACACCTGGATATCGTTTACTGGAAAAGAGAAAATTTTGTTCTGGTACATTTGTGGTATACTAAGTGCGTTCTATCATAGACCATGTCTTGATATTCGGAAGATGATTTTGACACCTGGACGTCGTCTACTAAAAGTGGAGATTTTCTTTTGGTACATTTGTTGTTAACTTACTGCACTGTATCATAGCTAACGTTTCGCTATCCGAAACGTGATTTTGACACCTGTACATCGTCTACTGGAAGTGAAAATTATCTCTTGGTACTTATGTTGTATATTAATTGCGTTGTATCATTGACAATGTCTTCACATTCGAAAGGTGATTTTGATACGAAATCTGATAGTAATTCAATAACTTTTTAAAACTAGTCGTAGGTTTTGAATGATAAACATTTGATACTACGACTCGAGTTTCACAATTGAGCTACTGTCTATTCCTGATCAAAATTGACGGTGTCTCAAGTTGTGAAATTCGATGTACCTCGAGGTTGTGATCAGACCTCAGTACAGTATCGAGTGAATTGCGATCTAATAGTTTTAGTAAGCTATGGTCACGAGATTGATAGAAAATTGTAAAATTAAATCTGATAGTAATTCAATAACTTTTTAAAACTAGTCGTAGGTTTTGAATGATAAACATTTGATACTGCGACTCGAGTTTCACAATTGAGCTACTGTCTATTCCTGATCAAAATTGACGGTGCCTCAAGTTGTGAATTTCGACGTACCTCGAGGTTGTGATCATACCTCATTACGGTATCGAGTGAATTGCGATCTAATAGTTTTAGTAATCTATGGTCACTATAGTAATTCAATAACTTTTTAAAACTAGTCGTAGATTTTGAATGAAATACATTTGATACTACGTTTCGAGTTTCACATCTGAGTCACCGTCTATTCCTGATCAAAATTGACGGTGTCTCAAGTTGTGAATTTCGACGTACCTCGAGGTTGTCATCATACCTCAGTATGGTATCCAATGAATTGCGAACTAATAGTTTTAGTAAGCTATGGTCACTATAGTAATTCAATAACTTTTTAAAACTAGTCGTAGATTTAGAATGAAATACATTTGATACTACGATTCGAGTTTCACATTTGAGTCACCGTCTATTCCTGATCAAAATTGACGGTGTCTCAAGTTGTGAAATTCGATGTACCAATTCAATAACTTTTTAAAACTAGTCGTAGGTTTTGAATGAAAACCATTTGATACTGCCACTCGTGTTTCACAATTGAGCTACCGTCTATTCCTGATCAAAATTGACGGTGCCTCAAGTTGTGAATTTCGACGTACCTCGAGGTTGTGATCAGACCTCAGTACAGTGTCGAGTGAATTGCGATCTAATAGTTTTAGTAATCTATGGTCACTATAGTAATTCAATAACTTTTTAAAACTAGTCGTAGGTTTTGAATGAAAAACATTTGATACTGCAACTCGACTTTCACAATTGAGCTACCGTCTATACCTGATCCAAATTGACGGTGTCTCAAGTTGTGAAATTCGATGTACCTCGAGGTTGTGATCAGACCTCAGTACAGTATCGAGTGAATTGCGATCTAATAGTTTTAGTAAGCTATGGTCACGAGATTGATAGAAAATTGTAAAATTAAATCTGATAGTAATTCAATAACTTTTTAAAACTAGTCGTAGGTTTTGAATGAAAAACATTTGATACTGTGATTCGAGTTTGACATTTGAGTCACCGTCTATTCCTGATCAAAATTGACGGTATCTCAAGTTGTGAAATTCGATGTACCTCGAGGTTGTGATCAGACCTCAGTACAGTATCGAGTGAATTGCGATCTAATATTTTTAGTAAGCTATGGTCACGAGATTGATAGTAAATTGTAAATTAAATCTGATAGTAATTCAATAACTTTTTAAAACTAGTCGTAGGTTTTGAATGAAAAACATTTGATACTGCAACTCGAGTTTCACAATTGAGCTACCGTCTATTGCTGATCAAAATTGACGGTGTCTCAAGGTGTGAATTTCGATGTACCTCGCGGTTGTGATCAGACCTCAGTACAGTGTCGAGTGAATTGCGATCTAATAGTTTTAGTAATCTATGGTCACTATAGTAATTCAATAACTTTTTAAAACTAGTCGTAGGTTTTGAATGAAAAACATTTGATACTGCAACTCGACTTTCACAATTGAGCTACCGTCTATACCTGATCCAAATTGACGGTGTCTCAAGTTGTGAATTTCGACGTACCTCGAGGTTGTGATCATACCTCAGTACGGTATCCAATGAATTGCGATCTAATAGTTTTAGTAAGCTACTCGAGTTTCACAATTGAACTACCGTCTATTCCTGATCCAAATTGACGGTGCCTCAAATTGTGAATTTCGACGTACCTCGAGGTTGTGATCATACCTCAGTACGGTATCCAATGAATTGCGAACTAATAGCTTTAGTAAGCTATGGTCACAAGATTGATAGAAAATTGTAAAATTAAATCTGATAGTAATTCAATAATTTTTTAAAACTAGTCGTAGGTTTTGAATGAAAAACATTTGATACTACGATTCGAGTTTCACAATTCAGCTACCGTCGATTCCTGATCAAAATTGACGGTGCCTCAAGTTGTGAATTTCGACGTACCTCGAGGTTGTGATCATACCTCAGTACGGTATCGAGTGAATTGCGATCTAATAGTTTTAGTAAGCTATGGTCACAAGATTGATAGAAAATTGTAAAATTAAATCTGATAGTAATTCAAAAACTTTTTAAAACTAGTCGTAGGTTTTGAATGATAAACATTTGATACTGCGACTCGAGTTTCACAATTGAGCTACTGTCTATTCCTGATCAAAATTGACGGTGCCTCAAGTTGTGAATTTCGACGTACCTCGAGGTTGTGATCATACCTCATTACGGTATCGAGTGAATTGCGATCTAATAGTTTTAGTAATCTATGGTCACTATAGTAATTCAATAACTTTTTAAAACTAGTCGTAGGTTTTGAATGAAAAACATTTGATACTACTATTCGAGTTTCACAATTCAGCTACCGTCGATTCCTGATCAAAATTGACGGTGCCTCAAGTTGTGAATTTCGACGTACCTCGAGGTTGTGATCATACCTCAGTACGGTATCGAGTGAATTGCGATCTAATAGTTTTAGTAAGCTATGGTCACAAGATTGATAGAAAATTGTAAAATTAAATCTGATAGTAATTCAAAAACTTTTTAAAACTAGTCGTAGGTTTTGAATGATAAACATTTGATACTGCGACTCGAGTTTCACAATTCAGCTACCGTCGATTCCTGATCAAAATTGACGGTGCCTCAAGTTGTGAATTTCGACGTACCTCGAGGTTGTGATCATACCTCAGTACGGTATCGAGTGAATTGCGATCTAATAGTTTTAGTAAGCTATGGTCACAAGATTGACAGAAAATTGTAAAATTAAATCTGATAGTAATTCAAAAACTTTTTAAAACTAGTCGTAGGTTTTGAATGCAAAACATTTGATACTGCAACTCGAGTTACACAATTGAGCTACCATCTATTCCTGATCAAAACTGACGGTGCCTCAAGTTGTGAGTTTTGACGTATCTCGAGGTTGTGATCATACCTCAGTACGGTATCGAGTGAATTGCGATCTAATAGTTTTAGTAAGCTATGGTCACAAGATTGATAGAAAATTGTAAAATTAAATCTGATAGTAATTCAATAACTTTTTAAAACTAGTCGTAGGTTTTGAATGATAAACATTTGATACTGCGACTCGAGTTTCACAATTGAGCTACTGTCTATTCCTGATCAAAATTGACGGTGCCTCAAGTTGTGAATTTCGACGTACCTCGAGGTTGTGATCATACCTCATTACGGTATCGAGTGAATTGCGATCTAATAGTTTTAGTAATCTATGGTCACTATAGTAATTCAATAACTTTTTAAAACTAGTCGTAGATTTTGAATGAAATACATTTGATACTACGTTTCGAGTTTCACATCTGAGTCACCGTCTATTCCTGATCAAAATTGACGGTGTCTCAAGTTGTGAATTTCGACGTACCTCGAGGTTGTCATCATACCTCAGTATGGTATCCAATGAATTGCGAACTAATAGTTTTAGTAAGCTATGGTCACTATAGTAATTCAATAACTTTTTAAAACTAGTCGTAGATTTAGAATGAAATACATTTGATACTACGATTCGAGTTTCACATTTGAGTCACCGTCTATTCCTGATCAAAATTGACGGTGTCTCAAGTTGTGAAATTCGATGTACCAATTCAATAACTTTTTAAAACTAGTCGTAGGTTTTGAATGAAAACCATTTGATACTGCCACTCGTGTTTCACAATTGAGCTACCGTCTATTCCTGATCAAAATTGACGGTGCCTCAAGTTGTGAATTTCGACGTACCTCGAGGTTGTGATCATACCCCAGTACGGTATCGAGTGAATTGCGATCTAATAGTTTTAGCAATCTATGGTCACTATAGTAATTCAATAACTTTTTAAAACTAGTCGTAGATTTTGAATGAAATACATTTGATACTACGATTCGAGTTTCACATTTGAGTCACCGTCTATTCCTGATCAAAATTGACGGTGCCTCAAGTTCTGAAATTCGATGTACCAGTTCAATAACTTTTTAAAACTAGTCGTAGGTTTTGAATGAAAAACATTTGATACTGCCACTCGAGTTTCACAATTGAGCTACCGTCTATTCCCGATCAAAATTGACGGCGCCTCAAGTTGTGAATTTCGACGTACCACGAGGTTGTGATCATACCCCAGTACGGTATCGAGTGAATTGCGATCTAATAGTTTTAGTAATCTATGGTCACTATAGTAATTCAATAACTTTTTAAAACTAGTTGTAGATTTTGAATGAAATACATTTGATACTACGATTCGAGTTTCACATTTGAGTCACCGTCTATTCCTGATCAAAATTGACGGTGCCTCAAGTTGTGAATTTCGACGTACCTGGAGGTTGTGATCATACCTCAGTACGGTATCCAGTGAATTGCGATCTAATAGTTTTAGTAAGCTATGGTAACTATAGTAATTCAATAACTTTTTAGAACTAGTCGTAGGTTTTGAATGAAAAAAATTTAATACTGCATCTCGAGTTTCACAATTGAGCTACCGTCTATTCTTGATCAAAATTGACGGTGTCTCAAGTTGTGAAATTCGATGTACCAATTCAATAACTTTTTAAAACTAGTCGTAGGTTTTGAATGAAAACCATTTGATACTGCCACTCGAGTTTCACAATTGAGCTACCGTCTATTCCTGATCAAAATTGACGGTGCCTCAAGTTGTGAATTTCGACGTACCTCGAGGTTGTGATCATACCCCAGTACGGTATCGAGTGAATTGCGATCTAATAGTTTTAGCAATCTATGGTCACTATAGTAATTCAATAACTTTTTAAAACTAGTCGTAGATTTTGAATGAAATACATTTGATACTACGATTCGAGTTTCACATTTGAGTCACCGTCTATTCCTGATCAAAATTGACGGTGCCTCAAGTTCTGAAATTCGATGTACCAGTTCAATAACTTTTTAAAACTAGTCGTAGGTTTTGAATGAAAAACATTTGATACTGCCACTCGAGTTTCACAATTGAGCTACCGTCTATTCCTGATCAAAATTGACGGCGCCTCAAGTTGTGAATTTCGACGTACCACGAGGTTGTGATCATACCCCAGTACGGTATCGAGTGAATTGCGATCTAATAGTTTTAGTAATCTATGGTCACTATAGTAATTCAATAACTTTTTAAAACTAGTTGTAGATTTTGAATGAAATACATTTGATACTACGATTCGAGTTTCACATTTGAGTCACCGTCTATTCCTGATCAAAATTGACGGTGCCTCAAGTTGTGAATTTCGACGTACCTGGAGGTTGTGATCATACCTCAGTACGGTATCCAGTGAATTGCGATCTAATAGTTTTAGTAAGCTATGGTAACTATAGTAATTCAATAACTTTTTAGAACTAGTCGTAGGTTTTGAATGAAAAACATTTAATACTGCATCTCGAGTTTCACAATTGAGCTACCGTCTATTCTTGATCAAAATTGACGGTGTCTCAAGTTGTGAAATTCGATGTACCAATTCAATAACTTTTTAAAACTAGTCGTAGGTTTTGAATGAAAACCATTTGATACTGCCACTCGAGTTTCACAATTGAGCTACCGTCTATTCCTGATCAAAATTGACGGTGCCTCAAGTTGTGAATTGTGACGTACCTCGAGGTTGTGATCATACCTCAGTACGGTATCCAGTGAATTGCGATCTAATAGTTTTAGTAAGCTATGGTAACTATAGTAATTCAATAACTTTTTAGAACTAGTCGTAGGTTTTGAATGAAAAACATTTGATACTGCAACTCGAGTTTCACAATTGAGCTACCGTCTATTCCTGATCAAAATTGACGGGGTCGCATGTTGTGAATTTCGACGTACCTCGCGGTTGTGATCATACCTCAGTACGGTATCGAGTGAATTGCGATCTAATAGTTTTAGTAAGCTATGGTCATTATAGTAATTCAATAACTTTTTAAAACTAGTCGTAGATTTAGAATGAAATACATTTGATACTACGATTCGAGTTTCACATTTGAGTCACCGTCTATTCCTGATCAAAATTGACGGTGCCTCAAGTTCTGAAATTCGATGTACCAGTTCAATAACTTTTTAAAACTAGTCGTAGGTTTTGAATGAAAAACATTTGATACTGCCACTCGAGTTTCACATTTGAGTCACCGTCTATTCCTGATCAAAATTGACGGTGCCTCAAGTTGTGAATTTCGACGTACCTGGAGGTTGTGATCATACCTCAGTACGGTATCCAGTGAATTGCGATCTAATAGTTTTAGTAATCTATGGTCACTATAGTAATTCAATAACTTTTTAAAACTAGTCGTAAGTTTTGAATGAAAACTATTTGATACTGCCACTCGAGTTTCACAATTGAGCTACCGTCTATTCCTCATCAAAATTGACGGCGCCTCAAGTTGAGAATTTCGATGTACCTCGCGGTTGTGATCATACCTCAGTAGGGTATCGAGTGAATTGCGATCTAATAGTTTTAGTAAGCTATGGTCACTATAGTAAATCAATAACTTTTTAAAACTAGTCGTAGATTTAGAATGAAATACATTTGATACTACGATTCGAGTTTCACATTTGAGTCACCGTCTATTCCTGATCAAAATTGACGGTGCCTCAAGTTGTGAATTTCGACGTACCTGGAGGTTGTGATCATACCTCAGTACGGTATCCAGTGAATTGCGATATAATAGTTTTAGTAAGCTATGGTAACTATAGTAATTCAATAACTTTTTAGAACTAGTCGTAGGTTTTGAATGAAAAACAATTAATACTGCAACTCGAGTTTCACAATTGAGCTACCGTCTATTCTTGATCAAAATTGACGGTGTCTCAAGTTGTGAAATTCGATGTACCAATTCATTAACTTTTTAAAACTAGTCGTAGGTTTTGAATGAAAACCATTTGATACTGCAACTCGAGTTTCACAATTGAGCTACCGTCTATTCCTGATCAAAATTGACGGGGTCGCATGTTGTGAATTTCGACGTACCTCGAGGTTGTGATCATACCTCAGTGCGGTATCGAGTGAATTGCGATCTAATAGTTTTTGAATGAAAAACATTTAATACTGCAACTCGAGTTTCACAATTGATCTACCGTCTATTCCTGATCGAAATTGACGGGGTCGCATGTTGTGAATTTCGACGTACCTCGCGGTTGTGATCATACCTCAGTACGGTATCGAGTGAATTGCGATCTAATAGTTTTAGTAAGCTATGGTCACTATAGTAATTCAATAACTTTTTAAAACTAGTCGTAGATTTTGAATGAATTACATTTGATACTGCGAATCGAGTTTCACAATTGAGCTACCGTCTATTCCTCATCAAAATTGACGGCGCCTCAAGTTGTGAATTTCGATGTACCTCGCGGTTGTGATCATACCTCAGTACGGTATCCAGTGAATTGCGATCTAATAGTTTTAGTAATCTATGGTCACTATAGTAATTCAATAACTTTTTAAAACTAGTCGTAAGTTTTGAATGAAAACTATTTGATACTGCCACTCGAGTTTCACAATTGAGCTACCGTCTATTCCTGATCAAAATTGACGGTGCCTCAAGTTGTGAAATTCGATGTACCAGTTCAATAATTTTTTAAAACTAGTCGTAGGTTTTGAATGACAAACATTTGATACTGCGAATCGAGTTTCACAATTGAGCTACCGTCTATTCCTGATGAAAATTGACGGTGCCTCAAGTTGTGAAATTCGATGTACCAGTTCAATAATTTTTTAAAACCAGTCGTAGGTTTTGAATGAAATCCATTTGATACTGCTACTCGAGTTTCACAATTGAGCTACCGTCTATTCCTGATCAAAATTGACGGTGCCTCAAGTTGTGAATTTCGACGTACCTGGAGGTTGTGATCATACCCCAGTACGGTATCAAGTGAATTGCGATCTAATAGTTTTAGTAAGCTATGGTAACTATAGTAATTCAATAACTTTTTAAAACTAGTCGTAAGTTTTGAATGAAAACTATTTGATACTGCCACTCGAGTTTCACAATTGAGCTACCGTCTATTCCTGATCAAAATTGACGGTGCCTCAATTTGTTAATTTCGACGTACCTCGCGGTTGTGATCATACCTCAGTACGGTATCGAGTGAATTGCGATCTAATAGTTTTAGTAATCTATGGTCACTATAGTAATTCAATAACTTTTTAAAACTAGTCGTAGGTTTTGAATGAAAACTATTTGATACTGCCACTCGAGTTTCACAATTGAGCTACCGTCTATTCCTGATCAAAATTGACGGTGCCTCAAGTTGTGAAATTCGATGTACCAATTCAATAACTTTTTAAAACTAGTCGTAGGTTTTGAATGAAAAACATTTGATACTGCAACTCGAGTTTCACAATTGAGCTACCGTCTATTCCTGATCAAAATTGACGATGCCTCAAGTTGTGAATTTCGACGTACCTCGAGGTTGTGATCATACCTCAGTGCGGTATCGAGTGAATTGCGATCTAATAGTTTTTGAATGAAAAACATTTAATACTGCAACTCGAGTTTCACAATTGATCTACCGTCTATTCCTGATCGAAATTGACGGGGTCGCATGTTGTGAATTTCGACGTACCTCGCGGTTGTGATCATACCTCAGTACGGTATCGAGTGAATTGCGATCTAATAGTTTTAGTAAGCTATGGTCACTATAGTAATTCAATAACTTTTTAAAACTAGTCGTAGATTTTGAATGAATTACATTTGATACTGCGAATCGAGTTTCACAATTGAGCTACCGTCTATTCCTCATCAAAATTGACGGCGCCTCAAGTTGTGAATTTCGATGTACCTCGCGGTTGTGATCATACCTCAGTACGGTATCCAGTGAATTGCGATCTAATAGTTTTAGTAATCTATGGTCACTATAGTAATTCAATAACTTTTTAAAACTAGTCGTAAGTTTTGAATGAAAACTATTTGATACTGCCACTCGAGTTTCACAATTGAGCTACCGTCTATTCCTGATCAAAATTGACGGTGCCTCAAGTTGTGAAATTCGATGTACCAGTTCAATAATTTTTTAAAACTAGTCGTAGGTTTTGAATGACAAACATTTGATACTGCGAATCGAGTTTCACAATTGAGCTACCGTCTATTCCTGATGAAAATTGACGGTGCCTCAAGTTGTGAAATTCGATGTACCAGTTCAATAATTTTTTAAAACCAGTCGTAGGTTTTGAATGAAATCCATTTGATACTGCTACTCGAGTTTCACAATTGAGCTACCGTCTATTCCTGATCAAAATTGACGGTGCCTCAAGTTGTGAATTTCGACGTACCTGGAGGTTGTGATCATACCCCAGTACGGTATCAAGTGAATTGCGATCTAATAGTTTTAGTAAGCTATGGTAACTATAGTAATTCAATAACTTTTTAAAACTAGTCGTAAGTTTTGAATGAAAACTATTTGATACTGCCACTCGAGTTTCACAATTGAGCTACCGTCTATTCCTGATCAAAATTGACGGTGCCTCAATTTGTTAATTTCGACGTACCTCGCGGTTGTGATCATACCTCAGTACGGTATCGAGTGAATTGCGATCTAATAGTTTTAGTAATCTATGGTCACTATAGTAATTCAATAACTTTTTAAAACTAGTCGTAGGTTTTGAATGAAAACTATTTGATACTGCCACTCGAGTTTCACAATTGAGCTACCGTCTATTCCTGATCAAAATTGACGGTGCCTCAAGTTGTGAAATTCGATGTACCAATTCAATAACTTTTTAAAACTAGTCGTAGGTTTTGAATGAAAAACATTTGATACTGCAACTCGAGTTTCACAATTGAGCTACCGTCTATTCCTGATCAAAATTGACGGTGCCTCAAGTTGTGAAATTCGATGTACCAGTTCAATAATTTTTTAAAACCAGTCGTAGGTTTTGAATGAAATCCATTTGATACTGCCACTCGAGTTTCACAATTGAGCTACCGTCTATTCCTGATCAAAATTGACGGTGCCTCAAGTTGTGAAATTCGATGTACCAATTCAATAACTTTTTAAAACTAGTCGTAGGTTTTGAATGAAAAACATTTGATACTGCAACTCGAGTTTCACAATTGAGCTACCGTCTATTCCTGATCAAAATTGACGATGCCTCAAGTTGTGAATTTCGACGTACCTCGAGGTTGTGATCATACCTCAGTGCGGTATCGAGTGAATTGCGATCTAATAGTTTTTGAATGAAAAACATTTAATACTGCAACTCGAGTTTCACAATTGATCTACCGTCTATTCCTGATCGAAATTGACGGGGTCGCATGTTGTGAATTTCGACGTACCTCGCGGTTGTGATCATACCTCAGTACGGTATCGAGTGAATTGCGATCTAATAGTTTTAGTAAGCTATGGTCACTATAGTAATTCAATAACTTTTTAAAACTAGTCGTAGATTTTGAATGAATTACATTTGATACTGCGAATCGAGTTTCACAATTGAGCTACCGTCTATTCCTCATCAAAATTGACGGCGCCTCAAGTTGTGAATTTCGATGTACCTCGCGGTTGTGATCATACCTCAGTACGGTATCCAGTGAATTGCGATCTAATAGTTTTAGTAATCTATGGTCACTATAGTAATTCAATAACTTTTTAAAACTAGTCGTAAGTTTTGAATGAAAACTATTTGATACTGCCACTCGAGTTTCACAATTGAGCTACCGTCTATTCCTGATCAAAATTGACGGTGCCTCAAGTTGTGAAATTCGATGTACCAGTTCAATAATTTTTTAAAACTAGTCGTAGGTTTTGAATGACAAACATTTGATACTGCGAATCGAGTTTCACAATTGAGCTACCGTCTATTCCTGATGAAAATTGACGGTGCCTCAAGTTGTGAAATTCGATGTACCAGTTCAATAATTTTTTAAAACCAGTCGTAGGTTTTGAATGAAATCCATTTGATACTGCTACTCGAGTTTCACAATTGAGCTACCGTCTATTCCTGATCAAAATTGACGGTGCCTCAAGTTGTGAATTTCGACGTACCTGGAGGTTGTGATCATACCCCAGTACGGTATCAAGTGAATTGCGATCTAATAGTTTTAGTAAGCTATGGTAACTATAGTAATTCAATAACTTTTTAAAACTAGTCGTAAGTTTTGAATGAAAACTATTTGATACTGCCACTCGAGTTTCACAATTGAGCTACCGTCTATTCCTGATCAAAATTGACGGTGCCTCAATTTGTTAATTTCGACGTACCTCGCGGTTGTGATCATACCTCAGTACGGTATCGAGTGAATTGCGATCTAATAGTTTTAGTAATCTATGGTCACTATAGTAATTCAATAACTTTTTAAAACTAGTCGTAGGTTTTGAATGAAAACTATTTGATACTGCCACTCGAGTTTCACAATTGAGCTACCGTCTATTCCTGATCAAAATTGACGGTGCCTCAAGTTGTGAAATTCGATGTACCAATTCAATAACTTTTTAAAACTAGTCGTAGGTTTTGAATGAAAAACATTTGATACTGCCACTCGAGTTTCACAATTGAGCTACCGTCTATTCCTCATCAAAATTGACGGCGCCTCAAGTTGAGAATTTCGATGTACCTCGCGGTTGTGATCATACCTCAGTAGGGTATCGAGTGAATTGCGATCTCATAGTTTTAGTAAGCTATGGTCACTATAGTAAATCAATAACTTTTTAAAACTAGTCGTAGATTTAGAATGAAATACATTTGATACTACGATTCGAGTTTCACATTTGAGTCACCGTCTATTCCTGATCAAAATTGACGGTGCCTCAAGTTGTGAATTTCGACGTACCTGGAGGTTGTGATCATACCTCAGTACGGTATCCAGTGAATTGCGATATAATAGTTTTAGTAAGCTATGGTAACTATAGTAATTCAATAACTTTTTAGAACTAGTCGTAGGTTTTGAATGAAAAACAATTAATACTGCAACTTGAGTTTCACAATTGAGCTACCGTCTATTCTTGATCAAAATTGACGGTGTCTCAAGTTGTGAAATTCGATGTACCAATTCATTAACTTTTTAAAACTAGTCGTAGGTTTTGAATGAAAACCATTTGATACTGCAACTCGAGTTTCACAATTGAGCTACCGTCTATTCCTGATCAAAATTGACGGGGTCGCATGTTGTGAATTTCGACGTACCTCGCGGTTGTGATCATACCTCAGTACGGTATCGAGTGAATTGCGATCTAATAGTTTTAGTAAGCTATGGTCACTATAGTAATTCAATAACTTTTTAAAACTAGTCGTAGGTTTTGAATGAAAAACATTTAATACTGCAACTCGAGTTTCACAATTGAGCTACCGTCTATTCTTGATCAAAATTGACGGTGTCTCAAGTTGTGAAATTCGATGTACCAATTCAATAACTTTTTAAAACTAGTCGTAGGTTTTGAATGAAAAACATTTGATACTGCAACTCGAGTTTCACAATTGAGCTACCGTCTATTCCTGATCAAAATTGACGATGCCTCAAGTTGTGAATTTCGACGTACCTCGAGGTTGTGATCATACCTCAGTGCGGTATCGAGTGAATTGCGATCTAATAGTTTTTGAATGAAAAACATTTAATACTGCAACTCGAGTTTCACAATTGATCTACCGTCTATTCCTGATCGAAATTGACGGGGTCGCATGTTGTGAATTTCGACGTACCTCGCGGTTGTGATCATACCTCAGTACGGTATCGAGTGAATTGCGATCTAATAGTTTTAGTAAGCTATGGTCACTATAGTAATTCAATAACTTTTTAAAACTAGTCGTAGATTTTGAATGAAATACATTTGATACTGCGAATCGAGTTTCACAATTGAGCTACCGTCTATTCCTCATCAAAATTGACGGCGCCTCAAGTTGTGAATTTCGATGTACCAATTCAATAACTTTTTAAAACTAGTCGTAGGTTTTGAATGAAAAATATTTGATACTGCAACTCGAGTTTCACAATTGAGCTACCGTCTATTCCTGATCAAAATTGACGGTGCCTCAAGTTGTGAAATTCGACGTACCTCGAGGTTGTGATCATACCCCAGTACGGTATCCAGTGAATTGCGATCTAATAGTTTTAGTAATCTATGGTCACTATAGTAATTCAATAACTTTTTAAAACTAGTCGTAGATTTTGAATGACATACATTTGATACTACGTTTCGAGTTTCACATTTGAGTCACCGTCTATTCCTGATCAAAATTGACGGTGCCTCAAGTTGTGAAATTCGATGTACCAGTTCAATAACTTTTTAAAACTAGTCGTAGGTTTTGAATGAAAAACATTCGATACTGCCACTCGAGTTTCACAATTGAGCTACCGTCTATTCCTGATCAAAATTGACGGTGTCTCAAGTTGTGAATTTCGACGTACCTCGAGGTTGTGATCATACCTCAGTAGGGTATCGAGTGAATTGCGATCTAATAGTTTTAGTAATCTATGGTCACTATAGTAATTCAATAACTTTTTAAAACTAGTCGTAAGTTTTGAATGAAAACTATTTGATACTGCCACTCGAGTTTCACAATTGAGCTACCGTCTATTCCTCATCAAAATTGACGGCGCCTCAAGTTGAGAATTTCGATGTACCTCGCGGTTGTGATCATACCTCAGTAGGGTATCGAGTGAATTGCGATCTCATAGTTTTAGTAAGCTATGGTCACTATAGTAAATCAATAACTTTTTAAAACTAGTCGTAGATTTAGAATGAAATACATTTGATACTACGATTCGAGTTTCACATTTGAGTCACCGTCTATTCCTGATCAAAATTGACGGTGCCTCAAGTTGTGAATTTCGACGTACCTCGAGGTTGTGATCATACCTCAGTACGGTATCGAGTGAATTGCGATCTAATAGTTTTAGTAAGCTATGGTCACTATAGTAATTCAATAACTTTTTAAAACTAGTCGTAGGTTTTGAATGAAAAACATTTAATACTGCAACTCGAGTTTCACAATTGAGCTACCGTCTATTCCTGATCAAAATTGACGATGCCTCAAGTTGTGAATTTCGACGTACCTCGAGGTTGTGATCATACCTCAGTGCGGTATCGAGTGAATTGCGATCTAATAGTTTTTGAATGAAAAACATTTAATACTGCAACTCGAGTTTCACAATTGATCTACCGTCTATTCCTGATCGAAATTGACGGGGTCGCATGTTGTGAATTTCGACGTACCTCGCGGTTGTGATCATACCTCAGTACGGTATCGAGTGAATTGCGATCTAATAGTTTTAGTAAGCTATGGTCACTATAGTAATTCAATAACTTTTTAAAACTAGTCGTAGATTTTGAATGAAATACATTTGATACTGCAACTCGAGTTTCACAATTGAGCTACCGTCTATTCCTCATCAAAATTGACGGCGCCTCAAGTTGTGAAATTCGACGTACCTCGAGGTTGTGATCATACCCCAGTACGGTATCCAGTGAATTGCGATCTAATAGTTTTAGTAAGCTATGGTAACTATAGTAATTCAATAACTTTTTAAAACTAGTCGTAAGTTTTGAATGAAAACTATTTGATACTGCCACTCGAGTTTCACAATTGAGCTACCGTCTATTCCTGATCAAAATTGACGGTGCCTCAATTTGTTAATTTCGACGTACCTCGCGGTTGTGATCATACCTCAGTACGGTATCGAGTGAATTGCGATCTAATAGTTTTAGTAATCTATGGTCACTATAGTAATTCAATAACTTTTTAAAACTAGTCGTAGGTTTTGAATGAAAACTATTTGATACTGCCACTCGAGTTTCACAATTGAGCTACCGTCTATTCCTGATCAAAATTGACGGTGCCTCAAGTTGTGAAATTCGATGTACCAATTCAATAACTTTTTAAAACTAGTCGTAGGTTTTGAATGAAAAACATTTGATACTGCCACTCGAGTTTCACAATTGAGCTACCGTCTATTCCTCATCAAAATTGACGGCGCCTCAAGTTGAGAATTTCGATGTACCTCGCGGTTGTGATCATACCTCAGTAGGGTATCGAGTGAATTGCGATCTCATAGTTTTAGTAAGCTATGGTCACTATAGTAAATCAATAACTTTTTAAAACTAGTCGTAGATTTAGAATGAAATACATTTGATACTACGATTCGAGTTTCACATTTGAGTCACCGTCTATTCCTGATCAAAATTGACGGTGCCTCAAGTTGTGAATTTCGACGTACCTGGAGGTTGTGATCATACCTCAGTACGGTATCCAGTGAATTGCGATATAATAGTTTTAGTAAGCTATGGTAACTATAGTAATTCAATAACTTTTTAGAACTAGTCGTAGGTTTTGAATGAAAAACAATTAATACTGCAACTTGAGTTTCACAATTGAGCTACCGTCTATTCTTGATCAAAATTGACGGTGTCTCAAGTTGTGAAATTCGATGTACCAATTCATTAACTTTTTAAAACTAGTCGTAGGTTTTGAATGAAAACCATTTGATACTGCAACTCGAGTTTCACAATTGAGCTACCGTCTATTCCTGATCAAAATTGACGGGGTCGCATGTTGTGAATTTCGACGTACCTCGCGGTTGTGATCATACCTCAGTACGGTATCGAGTGAATTGCGATCTAATAGTTTTAGTAAGCTATGGTCACTATAGTAATTCAATAACTTTTTAAAACTAGTCGTAGGTTTTGAATGAAAAACATTTAATACTGCAACTCGAGTTTCACAATTGAGCTACCGTCTATTCTTGATCAAAATTGACGGTGTCTCAAGTTGTGAAATTCGATGTACCAATTCAATAACTTTTTAAAACTAGTCGTAGGTTTTGAATGAAAAACATTTGATACTGCAACTCGAGTTTCACAATTGAGCTACCGTCTATTCCTGATCAAAATTGACGATGCCTCAAGTTGTGAATTTCGACGTACCTCGAGGTTGTGATCATACCTCAGTGCGGTATCGAGTGAATTGCGATCTAATAGTTTTTGAATGAAAAACATTTAATACTGCAACTCGAGTTTCACAATTGATCTACCGTCTATTCCTGATCGAAATTGACGGGGTCGCATGTTGTGAATTTCGACGTACCTCGCGGTTGTGATCATACCTCAGTACGGTATCGAGTGAATTGCGATCTAATAGTTTTAGTAAGCTATGGTCACTATAGTAATTCAATAACTTTTTAAAACTAGTCGTAGATTTTGAATGAAATACATTTGATACTGCGAATCGAGTTTCACAATTGAGCTACCGTCTATTCCTCATCAAAATTGACGGCGCCTCAAGTTGTGAATTTCGATGTACCAATTCAATAACTTTTTAAAACTAGTCGTAGGTTTTGAATGAAAAATATTTGATACTGCAACTCGAGTTTCACAATTGAGCTACCGTCTATTCCTGATCAAAATTGACGGTGCCTCAAGTTGTGAAATTCGACGTACCTCGAGGTTGTGATCATACCCCAGTACGGTATCCAGTGAATTGCGATCTAATAGTTTTAGTAATCTATGGTCACTATAGTAATTCAATAACTTTTTAAAACTAGTCGTAGATTTTGAATGACATACATTTGATACTACGTTTCGAGTTTCACATTTGAGTCACCGTCTATTCCTGATCAAAATTGACGGTGCCTCAAGTTGTGAAATTCGATGTACCAGTTCAATAACTTTTTAAAACTAGTCGTAGGTTTTGAATGAAAAACATTCGATACTGCCACTCGAGTTTCACAATTGAGCTACCGTCTATTCCTGATCAAAATTGACGGTGTCTCAAGTTGTGAATTTCGACGTACCTCGAGGTTGTGATCATACCTCAGTAGGGTATCGAGTGAATTGCGATCTAATAGTTTTAGTAATCTATGGTCACTATAGTAATTCAATAACTTTTTAAAACTAGTCGTAAGTTTTGAATGAAAACTATTTGATACTGCCACTCGAGTTTCACAATTGAGCTACCGTCTATTCCTCATCAAAATTGACGGCGCCTCAAGTTGAGAATTTCGATGTACCTCGCGGTTGTGATCATACCTCAGTAGGGTATCGAGTGAATTGCGATCTCATAGTTTTAGTAAGCTATGGTCACTATAGTAAATCAATAACTTTTTAAAACTAGTCGTAGATTTAGAATGAAATACATTTGATACTACGATTCGAGTTTCACATTTGAGTCACCGTCTATTCCTGATCAAAATTGACGGTGCCTCAAGTTGTGAATTTCGACGTACCTGGAGGTTGTGATCATACCTCAGTACGGTATCCAGTGAATTGCGATATAATAGTTTTAGTAAGCTATGGTAACTATAGTAATTCAATAACTTTTTAGAACTAGTCGTAGGTTTTGAATGAAAAACAATTAATACTGCAACTCGAGTTTCACAATTGAGCTACCGTCTATTCTTGATCAAAATTGACGGTGTCTCAAGTTGTGAAATTCGATGTACCAATTCATTAACTTTTTAAAACTAGTCGTAGGTTTTGAATGAAAACCATTTGATACTGCAACTCGAGTTTCACAATTGAGCTACCGTCTATTCCTGATCAAAATTGACGGGGTCGCATGTTGTGAATTTCGACGTACCTCGCGGTTGTGATCATACCTCAGTACGGTATCGAGTGAATTGCGATCTAATAGTTTTAGTAAGCTATGGTCACTATAGTAATTCAATAACTTTTTAAAACTAGTCGTAGGTTTTGAATGAAAAACATTTAATACTGCAACTCGAGTTTCACAATTGAGCTACCGTCTATTCCTGATCAAAATTGACGATGCCTCAAGTTGTGAATTTCGACACACCTCGAGGTTGTGATCATACCTCAGTGCGGTATCGAGTGAATTGCGATCTAATAGTTTTTGAATGAAAAACATTTAATACTGCAACTCGAGTTTCACAATTGATCTACCGTCTATTCCTGATCGAAATTGACGGGGTCGCATGTTGTGAATTTCGACGTACCTCGCGGTTGTGATCATACCTCAGTACGGTATCGAGTGAATTGCGATCTAATAGTTTTAGTAAGCTATGGTCACTATAGTAATTCAATAACTTTTTAAAACTAGTCGTAGATTTTGAATGAAATACATTTGATACTGCAACTCGAGTTTCACAATTGAGCTACCGTCTATTCCTCATCAAAATTGACGGCGCCTCAAGTTGTGAATTTCGATGTACCAATTCAATAACTTTTTAAAACTAGTCGTAGGTTTTGAATGAAAAATATTTGATACTGCAACTCGAGTTTCACAATTGAGCTACCGTCTATTCCTGATCAAAATTGACGGTGCCTCAAGTTGTGAAATTCGACGTACCTCGAGGTTGTGATCATACCCCAGTACGGTATCCAGTGAATTGCGATCTAATAGTTTTAGTAATCTATGGTCACTATAGTAATTCAATAACTTTTTAAAACTAGTCGTAGATTTTGAATGACATACATTTGATACTACGTTTCGAGTTTCACATTTGAGTCACCGTCTATTCCTGATCAAAATTGACGGTGCCTCAAGTTGTGAAATTCGATGTACCAGTTCAATAACTTTTTAAAACTAGTCGTAGGTTTTGAATGAAAAACATTCGATACTGCCACTCGAGTTTCACAATTGAGCTACCGTCTATTCCTGATCAAAATTGACGATGCCTCAAGTTGTGAATTTCGACGTACCTCGAGGTTGTGATCATACCTCAGTACGGTATCGAGTGAATTGCGATCTAATAGTTTTTGAATGAAAAACATTTGATACTACGTTTCGAGTTTCACATTTGAGTCACCGTCTATTCCTGATCAATATTGACGGTGCCTCGAGTTGTGAAATTCGATGTACCAATTCAATAACTTTTTAAAACTAGTCGTAGGTATTGAATGAAAAACATTTGATACTGCCACTCGAGTTTCACAATTGAGCTAACGTCTATTCCTGATCAAAATTGACGGTGGCTCAAGTTGTGAATTTCGACGTACCTCGATGTTGTGATCATACCCCAGTACGGTATCGAGTGAATTGCGATCTAATAGTTTTAGTAATCTATGGTCACTATAGTAATTCAATAACTTTTTAAAACTAGTCGTAGATTTAGAATGAAATACATTTGATACTACGATTCGAGTTTCACATTTGAGTCACCGTCTATTCCTGATCAATATTGACGGTGCCTCAAGTTGTGAAATTCGATGTACCAATTCAATAACTTTTTAAAACTAGTCGTAGGTTTTGAATGAAAAATATTTGATACTGCAACTCGAGTTTCACAATTGAGCTACCGTCTATTCCTGATCAAAATTGACGGCGCCTCAAGTTGTGAATTTCGATGTACCTCGCGGTTGTGATCATACCTCAGTACGGTATCGAGTGAATTGCGATCTAATAGTTTTAGTAATCTATGGTCACTATAGTAATTCAATAACTTTTTAAAACTAGTCGTAGGTTTTGAATGAAAACTATTTGATACTGCCACTCGAGTTTCACAATTGAGCTACCGTCTATTCTTGATCAAAATTGACGGTGTCTCAAGTTGTGAAATTCGATGTACCAATTCAATAACTTTTTAAAACTAGTCGTAGGTTTTGAATGAAAACCATTTGATACTGCTACTCGAGTTTCACAATTGAGCTACCGTCTATTCCTCATCAAAATTGACGATGCCTCAAGTTGTGAATTTCGACGTACCTCGAGGTTGTGATCATACCTCAGTACGGTATCGAGTGAATTGCGATCTAATAGTTTTTGAATGAAAAACATTTGATACTGCAACTCGAGTTTCACAATTGAGCTACCGTCTATTACTGATCAAAATTGACGGGGTCGCATGTTGTGAATTTCGACGTACCTCGCGGTTGTGATCATACCTCAGTACGGTATCGAGTGAATTGCGATCTAATAGTTTTAGTAAGCTATGGTCACTATAGTAATTCAATAACTTTTTAAAACTAGTCGTAGATTTTGAATGAAATACATTTGATACTACGATTCGAGTTTCACATTTGAGTCACCGTCTATTCCTGATCAATATTGACGGTGCCTCGAGTTGTGAAATTCGATGTACCAATTCAATAACTTTTTAAAACTAGTCGTAGGTTTTGAATGAAAAACATTTGATACTGCCACTCGAGTTTCACAATTGAGCTACCGTCTATTCCTGATCAAAATTGACGGTGCCTCAAGTTGTGAATTTCGACGTACCTCGAGGTTGTGATCATACCCCAGTACGGTATCGAGTGAATTGCGATCTAATAGTTTTAGTAATCTATGGTCACTATAGTAATTCAATAACTTTTTAAAACTAGTCGTAGATTTTGAATGAAATACATTTGATACTACGTTTCGAGTTTCACATTTGAGTCACCGTCTATTCCTGATCAATATTGACGGTGCCTCGAGTTGTGAAATTCGATGTACCAATTCAATAACTTTTTAAAACTAGTCGTAGGTTTTGAATGAAAAACATTTGATACTGCCACTCGAGTTTCACAATTGAGCTACCGTCTATTCCTGATCAAAATTGACGGGGTCGCATGTTGTGAATTTCGACGTACCTCGCGGTTGTGATCATACCTCAGTACGGTATCGAGTGAATTGCGATCTAATAGTTTTAGTAAGCTATGGTCACTATAGTAATTCAATAACTTTTTAAAACTAGTCGTAGATTTTGAATGAAATACATTTGATACTACGATTCGAGTTTCACATTTGAGTCACCGTCTATTCCTGATCAATATTGACGGTGCCTCGAGTTGTGAAATTCGATGTACCAATTCAATAACTTTTTAAAACTAGTCGTAGGTTTTGAATGAAAAACATTTGATACTGCCACTCGAGTTTCACAATTGAGCTACCGTCTATTCCTGATCAAAATTGACGGTGCCTCAAGTTGTGAATTTCGACGTACCTCGAGGTTGTGATCATACCCCAGTACGGTATCGAGTGAATTGCGATCTAATAGTTTTAGTAATCTATGGTCACTATAGTAATTCAATAACTTTTTAAAACTAGTCGTAGATTTTGAATGAAATACATTTGATACTACGTTTCGAGTTTCACATTTGAGTCACCGTCTATTCCTGATCAATATTGACGGTGCCTCGAGTTGTGAAATTCGATGTACCAATTCAATAACTTTTTAAAACTAGTCGTAGGTTTTGAATGAAAAACATTTGATACTGCCACTCGAGTTTCACAATTGAGCTAACGTCTATTCCTGATCAAAATTGACGGTGCCTCAAGTTGTGAATTTCGACGTACCTCGAGGTTGTGATCATACCCCAGTACGGTATCGAGTGAATTGCGATCTAATAGTTTTAGTAATCTATGGTCACTATAGTAATTCAATAACTTTTTAAAACTAGTCGTAGATTTAGAATGAAATACATTTGATACTACGATTCGAGTTTCACATTTGAGTCACCGTCTATTCCTGATCAATATTGACGGTGCCTCAAGTTGTGAAATTCGATGTACCAATTCAATAACTTTTTAAAACTAGTCGTAGGTTTTGAATGAAAAATATTTGATACTGCAACTCGAGTTTCACAATTGAGCTACCGTCTATTCCTGATCAAAATTGACGGTGCCTCAAGTTGTGAATTTCGACGTACCTCGAGGTTGTGATCATACCTCAGTACGGTATCGAGTGAATTGCTATCTAATAGTTTTTGAATGAAAAACATTTGATACTGCAACTCGAGTTTCACAATTGAGCTACCGTCTATTCCTGATCAAAATTGACGGGGTCGCATGTTGTGAATTTCGACGTACCTCGCGGTTGTGATCATACCTCAGTACGGTATCGAGTGAATTGCGATCTAATAGTTGTAGTAAGCTATGGTCACTATAGTAATTCAATAACTTTTTAAAACTAGTCGTAGATTTTGAATGAAATACATTTGATACTACGATTCGAGTTTCACATTTGAGTCACCGTCTATTCCTGATCAATATTGACGGTGCCTCGAGTTGTGAAATTCGATGTACCAATTCAATAACTTTTTAAAACTAGTCGTAGGTTTTGAATGAAAAACATTTGATACTGCCACTCGAGTTTCACAATTGAGCTAACGTCTATTCCTGATCAAAATTGACGGTGCCTCAAGTTGTGAATTTCGACGTACCTCGAGGTTGTGATCATACCCCAGTACGGTATCCAGTGAATTGCGATCTAATAGTTTTAGTAATCTATGGTCACTATAGTAATTCAATAACTTTTTAAAACTAGTCCTAGATTTTGAATGAAATACATTTGATAATACGTTTCGAGTTTCACATTTGAGTCACCGTCTATTCCTGATCAAAATTGACGGTGCCTCAAGTTGTGAAATTCGATGTACCAGTTCAATAACTTTTTAAAACTAGTCGTAGGTTTTGAATGAAAAACATTCGATACTGCCAATCGAGTTTCACAATTGAGCTACCGTCTATTCCTGATCAAAATTGACGATGCCTCAAGTTGTGAATTTCGACGTACCTCGAGGTTGTGATCATACCTCAGTACGGTATCGAGTGAATTGCGATCTAATAGTTTTTGAATGAAAAACATTTGATACTGCAACTCGAGTTTCACAATTGAGCTACCGTCTATTCCTGATCAAAATTGACGGTGCCTCAAGTTGTGAATTTCGACGTACCTCGAGGTTGTGATCATACCCCACTACGGTATCCAGTGAATTGCGATCTAATAGTTTTAGTAATCTATGGTCACTATAGTAATTCAATATCTTTTTAAAACTAGTCGTAGGTTTTGAATGAAAACTATTTGATACTGCCACTCGAGTTTCACAATTGAGCTACCGTCTATTCCTGATCAAAATTGACGGTGGCTCAATTTGTGAATTTCGACGTACCTGGAGGTTGTGATCATACCTCAGTACGGTATCCAGTGATTTGCGATCTAATAGTTTTAGTAAGCTATGGTAACTATAGTAATTCAATAACTTTTTAGAACTAGTCGTAGGTTTTGAATGAAAAACATTTAATACTGCATCTCGAGTTTCACAATTGAGCTACCGTCTATTCTTGATCAAAATTGACGGTGTCTCAAGTTGTGAAATTCGATGTACCAATTCAATAACTTTTTAAAACTAGTCGTAGGTTTTGAATGAAAACTATTTGATACTGCCACTCGAGTTTCACAATTGAGCTACCGTCTATTCCTGATCAAAATTGACGGTGCCTCAATTTTTGAATTTCGACGTACCTCGAGGTTGTGATCATACCCCAGTACGGTATCGAGTGAATTGCGATCTAATAGTTTTAGTAATCTATGGTCACTATAGTAATTCAATAACTTTTTCAAACTAGTCGTAGATTTAGAATGAAATACATTTGATACTACGATTCGATTTCACATTTGAGTCACCGTCTATTCCTGATCAATATTGACGGTGCCTCAAGTTGTGAAATTCGATGTACCAATTCAATAACTTTTTAAAACTAGTCGTAGGTTTTGAATGAAAAACATTTGATACTGCAACTCGAGTTTCACAATTGAGCTACCGTCTATTCCTGATCAAAATTGACGGTGCCTCAAGTTGTGAATTTCGACGTACCTGGAGGTTGTGATCATACCTCAGTACGGTATCCAGTGAATTGCGATCTAATAGTTTTAGTAAGCTATGGTAACTATAGTAATTGAATAACTTTTTAAAACTAGTCGTAGGTTTTGAATGAAAACTATTTGATACTGCCACTCGAGTTTCACAATTGAGCTACCGTCTATTCCTGATCAAAATTGACGGTGCCTCAATTTGTGAATTTCGACGTACCTCGAGGTTGTGATCATACCTCAGTACGGTATCGAGTGAATTGCGATATAATAGTTTTAGTAATCTATGGTCACTATAGTAATTCAATAACTTTTTAAAACTAGTCGTAGGTTTTGAATGAAAACTATTTGATACTGCCACTCGAGTTTCACAATTGAGCTACCGTCTATTCCTGATCAAAATTGACGGTGCCTCAATTTGTGAATTTCGACGTACCTCGAGGTTGTGATCATACCCCAGTACGGTATCGAGTGAATTGCGATCTAATAGTTTTAGTAATCTATGGTCACTATAGTAATTCAATAACTTTTTAAAACTAGTCGTAGATTTAGAATGAAATACATTTGATACTACGATTCGAGTTTCACATTTGAGTCACCGTCTATTCCTGATCAATATTGACGGTGCCTCAAGTTGTGAAATTCGATGTACCAATTCAATAACTTTTTAAAACTAGTCGTAGGTTTTGAATGAAAAATATTTGATACTGCAACTCGAGTTTCACAATTGAGCTACCGTCTATTCCTGATCAAAATTGACGGTGCCTCAAGTTGTGAATTTCGACGTACCTCGAGGTTGTGATCATACCTCAGTACGGTATCGAGTGAATTGCTATCTAATAGTTTTTGAATGAAAAACATTTGATACTGCAACTCGAGTTTCACAATTGAGCTACCGTCTATTCCTGATCAAAATTGACGGGGTCGCATGTTGTGAATTTCGACGTACCTCGCGGTTGTGATCATACCTCAGTACGGTATCGAGTGAATTGCGATCTAATAGTTTTAGTAAGCTATGGTCACTATAGTAATTCAATAACTTTTTAAAACTAGTCGTAGATTTTGAATGAAATACATTTGATACTACGATTCGAGTTTCACATTTGAGTCACCGTCTATTCCTGATCAATATTGACGGTGCCTCGAGTTGTGAAATTCGATGTACCAATTCAATAACTTTTTAAAACTAGTCGTAGGTTTTGAATGAAAAACATTTGATACTGCCACTCGAGTTTCACAATTGAGCTACCGTCTATTCCTGATCAAAATTGACGGTGCCTCAAGTTGTGAATTTCGACGTACCTCGAGGTTGTGATCATACCCCAGTACGGTATCCAGTGAATTGCGATCTAATAGTTTTAGTAATCTATGGTCACTATAGTAATTCAATAACTTTTTAAAACTAGTCCTAGATTTTGAATGAAATACATTTGATACTACGTTTCGAGTTTCACATTTGAGTCACCGTCTATTCCTGATCAAAATTGACGGTGCCTCAAGTTGTGAAATTCGATGTACCAGTTCAATAACTTTTTAAAACTAGTCGTAGGTTTTGAATGAAAAACATTCGATACTGCCACTCGAGTTTCACAATTGAGCTACCGTCTATTCCTGATCAAAATTGACGATGCCTCAAGTTGTGAATTTCGACGTACCTCGAGGTTGTGATCATACCTCAGTACGGTATCGAGTGAATTGCGATCTAATAGTTTTTGAATGAAAAACATTTGATACTGCAACTCGAGTTTCACAATTGAGCTACCGTCTATTCCTGATCAAAATTGACGGTGCCTCAAGTTGTGAATTTCGACGTACCTCGAGGTTGTGATCATACCCCAGTACGGTATCCAGTGAATTGCGATCTAATAGTTTTAGTAATCTATGGTCACTATAGTAATTCAATATCTTTTTAAAACTAGTCGTAGGTTTTGAATGAAAACTATTTGATACTGCCACTCGAGTTTCACAATTGAGCTACCGTCTATTCCTGATCAAAATTGACGGTGGCTCAATTTGTGAATTTCGACGTACCTGGAGGTTGTGATCATACCTCAGTACGGTATCCAGTGATTTGCGATCTAATAGTTTTAGTAAGCTATGGTAACTATAGTAATTCAATAACTTTTTAGAACTAGTCGTAGGTTTTGAATGAAAAACATTTAATACTGCATCTCGAGTTTCACAATTGAGCTACCGTCTATTCTTGATCAAAATTGACGGTGTCTCAAGTTGTGAAATTCGATGTACCAATTCAATAACTTTTTAAAACTAGTCGTAGGTTTTGAATGAAAACTATTTGATACTGCCACTCGAGTTTCACAATTGAGCTACCGTCTATTCCTGATCAAAATTGACGGTGCCTCAATTTTTGAATTTCGACGTACCTCGAGGTTGTGATCATACCCCAGTACGGTATCGAGTGAATTGCGATCTAATAGTTTTAGTAATCTATGGTCACTATAGTAATTCAATAACTTTTTCAAACTAGTCGTAGATTTAGAATGAAATACATTTGATACTACGATTCGATTTCACATTTGAGTCACCGTCTATTCCTGATCAATATTGACGGTGCCTCAAGTTGTGAAATTCGATGTACCAATTCAATAACTTTTTAAAACTAGTCGTAGGTTTTGAATGAAAAACATTTGATACTGCAACTCGAGTTTCACAATTGAGCTACCGTCTATTCCTGATCAAAATTGACGGTGCCTCAAGTTGTGAATTTCGACGTACCTGGAGGTTGTGATCATACCTCAGTACGGTATCCAGTGAATTGCGATCTAATAGTTTTAGTAAGCTATGGTAACTATAGTAATTGAATAACTTTTTAAAACTAGTCGTAGGTTTTGAATGAAAACTATTTGATACTGCCACTCGAGTTTCACAATTGAGCTACCGTCTATTCCTGATCAAAATTGACGGTGCCTCAATTTGTGAATTTCGACGTACCTCGAGGTTGTGATCATACCTCAGTACGGTATCGAGTGAATTGCGATATAATAGTTTTAGTAATCTATGGTCACTATAGTAATTCAATAACTTTTTAAAACTAGTCGTAGGTTTTGAATGAAAACTATTTGATACTGCCACTCGAGTTTCACAATTGAGCTACCGTCTATTCCTGATCAAAATTGACGGTGCCTCAATTTGTGAATTTCGACGTACCTCGAGGTTGTGATCATACCCCAGTACGGTATCGAGTGAATTGCGATCTAATAGTTTTAGTAATCTATGGTCACTATAGTAATTCAATAACTTTTTAAAACTAGTCGTAGATTTAGAATGAAATACATTTGATACTACGATTCGAGTTTCACATTTGAGTCACCGTCTATTCCTGATCAATATTGACGGTGCCTCAAGTTGTGAAATTCGATGTACCAATTCAATAACTTTTTAAAACTAGTCGTAGGTTTTGAATGAAAAATATTTGATACTGCAACTCGAGTTTCACAATTGAGCTACCGTCTATTCCTGATCAAAATTGACGGTGCCTCAAGTTGTGAATTTCGACGTACCTCGAGGTTGTGATCATACCTCAGTACGGTATCGAGTGAATTGCTATCTAATAGTTTTTGAATGAAAAACATTTGATACTGCAACTCGAGTTTCACAATTGAGCTACCGTCTATTCCTGATCAAAATTGACGGGGTCGCATGTTGTGAATTTCGACGTACCTCGCGGTTGTGATCATACCTCAGTACGGTATCGAGTGAATTGCGATCTAATAGTTTTAGTAAGCTATGGTCACTATAGTAATTCAATAACTTTTTAAAACTAGTCGTAGATTTTGAATGAAATACATTTGATACTACGATTCGAGTTTCACATTTGAGTCACCGTCTATTCCTGATCAATATTGACGGTGCCTCGAGTTGTGAAATTCGATGTACCAATTCAATAACTTTTTAAAACTAGTCGTAGGTTTTGAATGAAAAACATTTGATACTGCCACTCGAGTTTCACAATTGAGCTACCGTCTATTCCTGATCAAAATTGACGGTGCCTCAAGTTGTGAATTTCGACGTACCTCGAGGTTGTGATCATACCCCAGTACGGTATCCAGTGAATTGCGATCTAATAGTTTTAGTAATCTATGGTCACTATAGTAATTCAATAACTTTTTAAAACTAGTCCTAGATTTTGAATGAAATACATTTGATACTACGTTTCGAGTTTCACATTTGAGTCACCGTCTATTCCTGATCAAAATTGACGGTGCCTCAAGTTGTGAAATTCGATGTACCAGTTCAATAACTTTTTAAAACTAGTCGTAGGTTTTGAATGAAAAACATTCGATACTGCCACTCGAGTTTCACAATTGAGCTACCGTCTATTCCTGATCAAAATTGACGATGCCTCAAGTTGTGAATTTCGACGTACCTCGAGGTTGTGATCATACCTCAGTACGGTATCGAGTGAATTGCGATCTAATAGTTTTTGAATGAAAAACATTTGATACTGCAACTCGAGTTTCACAATTGAGCTACCGTCTATTCCTGATCAAAATTGACGGTGCCTCAAGTTGTGAATTTCGACGTACCTCGAGGTTGTGATCATACCCCAGTACGGTATCCAGTGAATTGCGATCTAATAGTTTTAGTAATCTATGGTCACTATAGTAATTCAATATCTTTTTAAAACTAGTCGTAGGTTTTGAATGAAAACTATTTGATACTGCCACTCGAGTTTCACAATTGAGCTACCGTCTATTCCTGATCAAAATTGACGGTGGCTCAATTTGTGAATTTCGACGTACCTGGAGGTTGTGATCATACCTCAGTACGGTATCCAGTGATTTGCGATCTAATAGTTTTAGTAAGCTATGGTAACTATAGTAATTCAATAACTTTTTAGAACTAGTCGTAGGTTTTGAATGAAAAACATTTAATACTGCATCTCGAGTTTCACAATTGAGCTACCGTCTATTCTTGATCAAAATTGACGGTGTCTCAAGTTGTGAAATTCGATGTACCAATTCAATAACTTTTTAAAACTAGTCGTAGGTTTTGAATGAAAACTATTTGATACTGCCACTCGAGTTTCACAATTGAGCTACCGTCTATTCCTGATCAAAATTGACGGTGCCTCAATTTTTGAATTTCGACGTACCTCGAGGTTGTGATCATACCCCAGTACGGTATCGAGTGAATTGCGATCTAATAGTTTTAGTAATCTATGGTCACTATAGTAATTCAATAACTTTTTCAAACTAGTCGTAGATTTAGAATGAAATACATTTGATACTACGATTCGATTTCACATTTGAGTCACCGTCTATTCCTGATCAATATTGACGGTGCCTCAAGTTGTGAAATTCGATGTACCAATTCAATAACTTTTTAAAACTAGTCGTAGGTTTTGAATGAAAAACATTTGATACTGCAACTCGAGTTTCACAATTGAGCTACCGTCTATTCCTGATCAAAATTGACGGTGCCTCAAGTTGTGAATTTCGACGTACCTGGAGGTTGTGATCATACCTCAGTACGGTATCCAGTGAATTGCGATCTAATAGTTTTAGTAAGCTATGGTAACTATAGTAATTGAATAACTTTTTAAAACTAGTCGTAGGTTTTGAATGAAAACTATTTGATACTGCCACTCGAGTTTCACAATTGAGCTACCGTCTATTCCTGATCAAAATTGACGGTGCCTCAATTTGTGAATTTCGACGTACCTCGAGGTTGTGATCATACCTCAGTACGGTATCGAGTGAATTGCGATATAATAGTTTTAGTAATCTATGGTCACTATAGTAATTCAACAACTTTTTAAAACTAGTCGTAGGTTTTGAATGAAAACTATTTGATACTGCCACTCGAGTTTCACAATTGAGCTACCGTCTATTCCTGATCAAAATTGACGGTGCCTCAATTTGTGAATTTCGACGTACCTCGAGGTTGTGATCATACCCCAGTACGGTATCGAGTGAATTGCGATCTAATAGTTTTAGTAATCTATGGTCACTATAGTAATTCAATAACTTTTTAAAACTAGTCGTAGATTTAGAATGAAATACATTTGATACTACGATTCGAGTTTCACATTTGAGTCACCGTCTATTCCTGATCAATATTGACGGTGCCTCAAGTTGTGAAATTCGATGTACCAATTCAATAACTTTTTAAAACTAGTCGTAGGTTTTGAATGAAAAACATTTGATACTGCAACTCGAGTTTCACAATTGAGCTACCGTCTATTCCTGATCAAAATTGACGGTGCCTCAAGTTGTGAATTTCGACGTACCTGGAGGTTGTGATCATACCTCAGTACGGTATCCAGTGAATTGCGATCTAATAGTTTTAGTAAGCTATGGTAACTATAGTAATTCAATAACATTTTAGAACTAGTCGTAGGTTTTGAATGAAAAACATTTAATACTGCAACTCGAGTTTCACAATTGAGCTACCGACTATTCTTGATCAAAATTTACGGTGTCTCAAGTTGTGAAATTCGATGTACCAATTCAATAACTTTTTAAAACTAGTTGTAGGTTTTGAATGAAAAACATTTGATACTGCAACTCGAGTTTCACAATTGAGCTACCGTCTATTCCTGATCAAAATTGACGGTGCCTCAAGTTGTGAATTTCGACGTACCTCGAGGTTGTGATCATACCCCAGTACGGTATCGAGTGAATTGCGATCTAATAGTTTTAGTAATCTATGGTCACTATAGTAATTCAATAACTTTTTAAAACTAGTCGTAGATTTAGAATGAAATACATTTGATACTACGATTCGATTTTCACATTTGAGTCACCGTCTATTCCTGATCAATATTGACGGTGCCTCAAGTTGTGAAATTCGATGTACCAATTCAATAACTTTTTAAAACTAGTCGTAGGTTTTGAATGAAAAACATTTGATACTGCAACTCGAGTTTCACAATTGAGCTACCGTCTATTCCTGATCAAAATTGACGGTGCCTCAAGTTGTGAATTTCGACGTACCTGGAGGTTGTGATCATACCTCCGTACGGTATCCAGTGAATTGCGATCTAATAGTTTTAGTAAGCTATGGTAACTATAGTAATTCAATAACATTTTAGAACTAGTCGTAGGTTTTGAATGAAAAACATTTAATACTGCAACTCGAGTTTCACAATTGAGCTACCGACTATTCTTGATCAAAATTTACGGTGTCTCAAGTTGTGAAATTCGATGTACCAATTCAATAACTTTTTAAAACTAGTTGTAGGTTTTGAATGAAAAACATTTGATACTGCAACTCGAGTTTCACAATTGAGCTACCGTCTATTCCTGATCAAAATTGACGGCGCCTCAAGTTGTGAATTTCGACGTACCTCGAGGTTGTGATCATACCTCAGTACGGTATCCGGTGAATTACGATCTAATAGTTTTAGTAAGCTATGGTACCTATAGTAATTCAATAACTTTTTAAAACTCGTAGGTTTTGAATGAAAAACATTTAATACTGCAACTCGAGTTTCACAATTGAGCTACCGTCTATTCTTGATCAAAATTGACGGTGTCTCAAGTTGTGAAATTCGATGTACCAATTCAATAACTTTTTAAAACTAGTCGTAGGTTTTGAATGAAAAACATTTGATACTGCCACTCGAGTTTCACAATTGAGCTACCGTCTATTCCTGATCAAAATTGACGGTGCCTCAAGTTGTGAATTTCGACGTACCTCGAGGTTGTGATCATACCCCAGTACGGTATCGAGTGAATTGCGATCTAATAGTTTTAGTAATCTATGGTCACTATAGTAATTTAATAACTTTTTAAAACTAGTCGTTGGTTTTGAATGAAAAACATTTGATACTGCCACTCGAGTTTCACAATTGAGCTACCGTCTATTCCTGATCAAAATTGACGGTGCTTCAAGTTGTGAATTTCGACGTACCTCGAGGTTGTGATCATACCTCAGTGCGGTATCGAGTGAATAGCGATCTAATAGTTTTTGAATGAAAAGCATTTGATACTGCAACTCGAGTTTCACAATTGAGCTACCGTCTATTCCTGATCAAAATTGACGGGGTCTCATGTTGTGAATTTCGACGTACCTCGCGGTTGTGATCATACCTCAGTACGGTATCGAGTGAATTGCGATCTAATAGTTTTAGTAAGCTATGGTCACTATAGTAATTCAATAACTTTTTAAAACTAGTCGTAGATTTTGAATGAAATACATTTGATACTACGATTCGGGTTTCACAATTGAGCTACCGTCTATTCTTGATCAAAATTGACGGTGTCTCAAGTTGTGAAATTCGATGTACCAATTCAATAACTTTTTAAAACTAGTCGTAGGTTTTGAATGAAAAGCATTTGATACTGCAACTCGAGTTTCACAATTGAGCTACCGTCTATTCCTGATCAAAATTGACGGGGTCGCATGTTGTGAATTTCGACGTACCTCGCGGTTGTGATCATACCTCAGTACGGTATCGAGTGAATTGCGATCTAATAGTTTTAGTAATCTATGGTCACTATAGTAATTCAATAACTTTTTAAAACTAGTCGTAGATTTAGAATGAAATACATTTGATACTACGATTCGAGTTTCACATTTGAGTCACCGTCTATTCCTGATCAATATTGACGGTGCCTCAAGTTGTGAAATTCGATGTACCAATTCAATAACTTTTTAAAACTAGTCGTAGGTTTTGAATGAAAAACATTTGATACTGCCACTCGAGTTTCACAATTGAGCTACCGTCTATTCCTGATCAAAATTGACGGTGCTTCAAGTTGCGAATTTCGACGTACCTCGAGGTTGTGATCATACCTCAGTGCGGTATCGAGTGAATTGCGATCTAATAGTTTTTGAATGAAAAACATTTGATACTGCAACTCGAGTTTCACAATTGAGATACCGTCTATTCCTGATCATAATTGACGGGGTCTCATGTTGTGAATTTCGACGTACCTCGCGGTTGTGATCATACCTCAGTACGGTATCGAGTGAATTGCGATCTAATAGTTTTAGTAAGCTATGGTCACTATAGTAATTCAATAACTTTTTAAAACTAGTCGTAGATTTTGAATGAAATACATTTGATACTACGATTCGGGTTTCACAATTGAGCTACCGTCTATTCTTGATCAAAATTGACGGTGTCTCAAGTTGTGAAATTCGATGTACCAATTCAATAACTTTTTAAAACTAGTCGTAGGTTTTGAATGAAAAGCATTTGATACTGCAACTCGAGTTTCACAATTGAGCTACCGTCTATTCCTGATCAAAATTGACGGGGTCGCATGTTGTGAATTTCGACGTACCTCGCGGTTGTGATCATACCTCAGTACGGTATCGAGTGAATTGCGATCTAATAGTTTTAGTAATCTATGGTCACTATAGTAATTCAATAACTTTTTAAAACTAGTCGTAGATTTAGAATGAAATACATTTGATACTACGATTCGAGTTTCACATTTGAGTCACCGTCTATTCCTGATCAATATTGACGGTGCCTCAAGTTGTGAAATTCGATGTACCAATTCAATAACTTTTTAAAACTAGTCGTAGGTTTTGAATGAAAAACATTTGATACTGCCACTCGAGTTTCACAATTGAGCTACCGTCTATTCCTGATCAAAATTGACGGTGCTTCAAGTTGCGAATTTCGACGTACCTCGAGGTTGTGATCATACCTCAGTGCGGTATCGAGTGAATTGCGATCTAATAGTTTTTGAATGAAAAACATTTGATACTGCAACTCGAGTTTCACAATTGAGATACCGTCTATTCCTGATCAAAATTGACGGGGTCTCATGTTGTGAATTTCGACGTACCTCGCGGTTGTGATCATACCTCAGTACGGTATCGAGTGAATTGCGATCTAATAGTTTTAGTAAGCTATGGTCACTATAGTAATTCAATAACTTTTTAAAACTAGTCGTAGATTTTGAATGAAATACATTTGATACTACGATTCGAGTTTCACATTTGAGTCACCGTCTATTCCTGATCAAAATTGACGGTGCCTCAAGTTGTGAATTTCGACGTACCTGGAAGTTGTGATCATACCTCAGTACGGTATCGAGTGAATTGCGATCTAATAGTTTTAGTAAGATATGGTCACTATAGTAATTCAATAACTTTTTAAAACTAGTTGTAGATTTTGCATGAAATACATTTGATACTACGATTCGAGTTTCACATTTGAGTCACCGTCTATTCCTGATCAAAATTGACGGTGCCTCAAGTTGTGAATTTCGACGTACCTGGAAGTTGTGATCATACCTCAGTACGGTATCCAGTGAATTGCGATCTAATAGTTTTAGTAAGCTATGGTAACTATAGTAATTCAATAACTTTTTAAAACTCGTAGGTTTTGAATGAAAAACATTTGATACTGCCACTCGAGTTTCACAATTGAGCTACCGTCTATTCCTGATCAAAATTGACGGTGCCTCAAGTTGTGAATTTCGACGTACCTCGAGGTTGTGATCATACCCCAGTACGGTATCGAGTGAATTGCGATCTAATAGTTTTAGTAATCTATGGTCACTATAGTAATTCAATAACTTTTTAAAACTAGTCGTAGGTTTTGAATGAAAAAGATTTGATACTGCCACTCGAGTTTCACAATTGAGCTACCGTCTATTCCTGATCAAAATTGACGGTGCTTCAAGTTGTGAATTTCGACGTACCTCGAGGTTGTGATCATACCTCAGTGCGGTATCGAGTGAATTGCGATCTAATAGTTTTTGAATGAAAAACATTTGATACTGCAACTCGAGTTCCACAATTGAGCTACCGTCTATTCCTGATCAAAATTGACGGCGCCTCAAGTTGTGAATTTCGATGTACCTCGCGGTTGTGATCATACCTCAGTACGGTATCCAGTGAATTGCGATCTAATAGTTTTAGTAAGCTATGGTACCTATAGTAATTCAATAACTTTTTAAAACTAGTCGTGGGTTTTGAATGAAAAACATTTGATACTGCTACTCGAGTTTCACAATTGAGATACCGTCTATTCCTGATCAAAATTGACGGTGCCTCAAGTTGTGAATTTCGATGTACCTCGCGGTTGTGATCATACCTCAGTACGGTATCGAGTGAATTGCGATCTAATAGTTTTAGTAATCTATGGTCCCTATAGTAATTCAATAATTTTTTAATACTAGTCGTAGGTTTTGAATGAAAAACATTTAATACTGCAACTCGAGTTTCACAATTGAGCAACCGTCTATTCTTGATCAAAATTGACGGTGCCTCAAGTTGTGAAATTCGATGTACCAATTCAATAACTTTTTAAAACTAGTCGTAGGTTTTGAATGAAAAACATTTGATACTGCAACTCGAGTTCCACAATTGAGCTACCGTCTATTCCTGATCAAAATTGACGGCGCCTCAAGTTGTGAATTTCGATGTACCTCGCGGTTGTGATCATACCTCAGTACGGTATCGAGTGAATTGCGATCTAATAGTTTTAGTAATCTATGGTCACTATAGTAATTCAATAACTTTTTAAAACTAGTCGTAGGTTTTGAATGAAAACCATTTGATACTGCCACTCGAGTTTCACAATTGAGCTACCGTCTATTCCTGATCAAAATTGACGGTGCCTCAAGTTGTGAATTTCGACGTACCTGGAAGTTGTGATCATACCTCAGTACGGTATCCAGTGAATTGCGATCTAATAGTTTTAGTAAGCTATGGTAACTATAGTAATTCAATAACTTTTTAAAACTCGTAGGTTTTGAATGAAAAACATTTGATACTGCCACTCGAGTTTCACAATTGAGCTACCGTCTATTCCTGATCAAAATTGACGGTGCCTCAAGTTGTGAATTTCGACGTACCTCGAGGTTGTGATCATACCCCAGTACGGTATCGAGTGAATTGCGATCTAATAGTTTTAGTAATCTATGGTCACTATAGTAATTCAATAACTTTTTAAAACTAGTCGTAGGTTTTGAATGAAAAAGATTTGATACTGCCACTCGAGTTTCACAATTGAGCTACCGTCTATTCTTGATCAAAATTGACGGTGTCTCAAGTTGTGAAATTCGATGTACCAATTCAATAACTTTTTAAAACTAGTCGTAGGTTTTGAATGAAAAACATTTGATACTGCCACTCGAGTTTCACAATTGAGCTACCGTCTATTCCTGATCAAAATTGACGGTGCTTCAAGTTGTGAATTTCGACGTACCTCGAGGTTGTGATCATACCTCAGTGCGGTATCGAGTGAATAGCGATCTAATAGTTTTAGTAATCTATGGTCACTATAGTAATTTAATAACTTTTTAAAACTAGTCGTTGGTTTTGAATGAAAAACATTTAATACTGCAACTCGAGTTTCACAATTGAGCAACCGTCTATTCTTGATCAAAATTGACGGTGCCTCAAGTTGTGAAATTCGATGTACCAATTCAATAACTTTTTAAAACTAGTCGTAGGTTTTGAATGAAAAACATTTGATACTGCAACTCGAGTTCCACAATTGAGCTACCGTCTATTCCTGATCAAAATTGACGGCGCCTCAAGTTGTGAATTTCGATGTACCTCGCGGTTGTGATCATACCTCAGTACGGTATCGAGTGAATTGCGATCTAATAGTTTTAGTAATCTATGGTCACTATAGTAATTCAATAACTTTTTAAAACTAGTCGTAGGTTTTGAATGAAAACCATTTGATACTGCCACTCGAGTTTCACAATTGAGCTACCGTCTATTCCTGATCAAAATTGACGGTGCCTCAAGTTGTGAATTTCGACGTACCTGGAAGTTGTGATCATACCTCAGTACGGTATCCAGTGAATTGCGATCTAATAGTTTTAGTAAGCTATGGTAACTATAGTAATTCAATAACTTTTTAAAACTCGTAGGTTTTGAATGAAAAACATTTGATACTGCCACTCGAGTTTCACAATTGAGCTACCGTCTATTCCTGATCAAAATTGACGGTGCCTCAAGTTGTGAATTTCGACGTACCTCGAGGTTGTGATCATACCCCAGTACGGTATCGAGTGAATTGCGATCTAATAGTTTTAGTAATCTATGGTCACTATAGTAATTCAATAACTTTTTAAAACTAGTCGTAGGTTTTGAATGAAAAAGATTTGATACTGCCACTCGAGTTTCACAATTGAGCTACCGTCTATTCTTGATCAAAATTGACGGTGTCTCAAGTTGTGAAATTCGATGTACCAATTCAATAACTTTTTAAAACTAGTCGTAGGTTTTGAATGAAAAACATTTGATACTGCCACTCGAGTTTCACAATTGAGCTACCGTCTATTCCTGATCAAAATTGACGGTGCTTCAAGTTGTGAATTTCGACGTACCTCGAGGTTGTGATCATACCTCAGTGCGGTATCGAGTGAATAGCGATCTAATAGTTTTAGTAATCTATGGTCACTATAGTAATTTAATAACTTTTTAAAACTAGTCGTTGGTTTTGAATGAAAAACATTTGATACTGCCACTCGAGTTTCACAATTGAGCTACCGTCTATTCCTGATAAAAATTGACGGTGCTTCAAGTTGTGAATTTCGACGTACCTCGAGGTTGTGATCATACCTCAGTGCGGTATCGAGTGAATAGCGATCTAATAGTTTTTGAATGAAAAGCATTTGATACTGCAACTCGAGTTTCACAATTGAGCTACCGTCTATTCCTGATCAAAATTGACGGGGTCTCATGTTGTGAATTTCGACGTACCTCGCGGTTGTGATCATACCTCAGTACGGTATCGAGTGAATTGCGATCTAATAGTTTTAGTAAGCTATGGTCACTATAGTAATTCAATAACTTTTTAAAACTAGTCGTAGATTTTGAATGAAATACATTTGATACTACGATTCGGGTTTCACAATTGAGCTACCGTCTATTCTTGATCAAAATTGACGGTGTCTCAAGTTGTGAAATTCGATGTACCAATTCAATAACTTTTTAAAACTAGTCGTAGGTTTTGAATGAAAAGCATTTGATACTGCAACTCGAGTTTCACAATTGAGCTACCGTCTATTCCTGATCAAAATTGACGGGGTCGCATGTTGTGAATTTCGACGTACCTCGCGGTTGTGATCATACCTCAGTACGGTATCGAGTGAATTGCGATCTAATAGTTTTAGTAATCTATGGTCACTATAGTAATTCAATAACTTTTTAAAACTAGTCGTAGATTTAGAATGAAATACATTTGATACTACGATTCGAGTTTCACATTTGAGTCACCGTCTATTCCTGATCAATATTGACGGTGCCTCAAGTTGTGAAATTCGATGTACCAATTCAATAACTTTTTAAAACTAGTCGTAGGTTTTGAATGAAAAACATTTGATACTGCCACTCGAGTTTCACAATTGAGCTACCGTCTATTCCTGATCAAAATTGACGGTGCTTCAAGTTGCGAATTTCGACGTACCTCGAGGTTGTGATCATACCTCAGTGCGGTATCGAGTGAATTGCGATCTAATAGTTTTTGAATGAAAAACATTTGATACTGCAACTCGAGTTTCACAATTGAGATACCGTCTATTCCTGATCATAATTGACGGGGTCTCATGTTGTGAATTTCGACGTACCTCGCGGTTGTGATCATACCTCAGTACGGTATCGAGTGAATTGCGATCTAATAGTTTTAGTAAGCTATGGTCACTATAGTAATTCAATAACTTTTTAAAACTAGTCGTAGATTTTGAATGAAATACATTTGATACTACGATTCGGGTTTCACAATTGAGCTACCGTCTATTCTTGATCAAAATTGACGGTGTCTCAAGTTGTGAAATTCGATGTACCAATTCAATAACTTTTTAAAACTAGTCGTAGGTTTTGAATGAAAAGCATTTGATACTGCAACTCGAGTTTCACAATTGAGCTACCGTCTATTCCTGATCAAAATTGACGGGGTCGCATGTTGTGAATTTCGACGTACCTCGCGGTTGTGATCATACCTCAGTACGGTATCGAGTGAATTGCGATCTAATAGTTTTAGTAATCTATGGTCACTATAGTAATTCAATAACTTTTTAAAACTAGTCGTAGATTTAGAATGAAATACATTTGATACTACGATTCGAGTTTCACATTTGAGTCACCGTCTATTCCTGATCAATATTGACGGTGCCTCAAGTTGTGAAATTCGATGTACCAATTCAATAACTTTTTAAAACTAGTCGTAGGTTTTGAATGAAAAACATTTGATACTGCCACTCGAGTTTCACAATTGAGCTACCGTCTATTCCTGATCAAAATTGACGGTGCTTCAAGTTGCGAATTTCGACGTACCTCGAGGTTGTGATCATACCTCAGTGCGGTATCGAGTGAATTGCGATCTAATAGTTTTTGAATGAAAAACATTTGATACTGCAACTCGAGTTTCACAATTGAGATACCGTCTATTCCTGATCAAAATTGACGGGGTCTCATGTTGTGAATTTCGACGTACCTCGCGGTTGTGATCATACCTCAGTACGGTATCGAGTGAATTGCGATCTAATAGTTTTAGTAAGCTATGGTCACTATAGTAATTCAATAACTTTTTAAAACTAGTCGTAGATTTTGAATGAAATACATTTGATACTACGATTCGAGTTTCACATTTGAGTCACCGTCTATTCCTGATCAAAATTGACGGTGCCTCAAGTTGTGAATTTCGACGTACCTGGAAGTTGTGATCATACCTCAGTACGGTATCGAGTGAATTGCGATCTAATAGTTTTAGTAAGATATGGTCACTATAGTAATTCAATAACTTTTTAAAACTAGTTGTAGATTTTGCATGAAATACATTTGATACTACGATTCGAGTTTCACATTTGAGTCACCGTCTATTCCTGATCAAAATTGACGGTGCCTCAAGTTGTGAATTTCGACGTACCTGGAAGTTGTGATCATACCTCAGTACGGTATCCAGTGAATTGCGATCTAATAGTTTTAGTAAGCTATGGTAACTATAGTAATTCAATAACTTTTTAAAACTCGTAGGTTTTGAATGAAAAACATTTGATACTGCCACTCGAGTTTCACAATTGAGCTACCGTCTATTCCTGATCAAAATTGACGGTGCCTCAAGTTGTGAATTTCGACGTACCTCGAGGTTGTGATCATACCCCAGTACGGTATCGAGTGAATTGCGATCTAATAGTTTTAGTAATCTATGGTCACTATAGTAATTCAATAACTTTTTAAAACTAGTCGTAGGTTTTGAATGAAAAAGATTTGATACTGCCACTCGAGTTTCACAATTGAGCTACCGTCTATTCCTGATCAAAATTGACGGTGCTTCAAGTTGTGAATTTCGACGTACCTCGAGGTTGTGATCATACCTCAGTGCGGTATCGAGTGAATTGCGATCTAATAGTTTTTGAATGAAAAACATTTGATACTGCAACTCGAGTTTCACAATTGAGCTACCGTCTATTCCTGATCAAAATTGACGGTGCTTCAAGTTGTGAATTTCGACGTACCTCGAGGTTGTGATCATACCTCAGTGCGGTATCGAGTGAATTGCGATCTAATAGTTTTTGAATGAAAAACATTTGATACTGCAACTCGAGTTCCACAATTGAGCTACCGTCTATTCCTGATCAAAATTGACGGCGCCTCAAGTTGTGAATTTCGATGTACCTCGCGGTTGTGATCATACCTCAGTACGGTATCCAGTGAATTGCGATCTAATAGTTTTAGTAAGCTATGGTACCTATAGTAATTCAATAACTTTTTAAAACTAGTCGTGGGTTTTGAATGAAAAACATTTGATACTGCTACTCGAGTTTCACAATTGAGATACCGTCTATTCCTGATCAAAATTGACGGTGCCTCAAGTTGTGAATTTCGATGTACCTCGCGGTTGTGATCATACCTCAGTACGGTATCGAGTGAATTGCGATCTAATAGTTTTAGTAATCTATGGTCCCTATAGTAATTCAATAATTTTTTAATACTAGTCGTAGGTTTTGAATGAAAAACATTTAATACTGCAACTCGAGTTTCACAATTGAGCAACCGTCTATTCTTGATCAAAATTGACGGTGCCTCAAGTTGTGAAATTCGATGTACCAATTCAATAACTTTTTAAAACTAGTCGTAGGTTTTGAATGAAAAACATTTGATACTGCAACTCGAGTTCCACAATTGAGCTACCGTCTATTCCTGATCAAAATTGACGGCGCCTCAAGTTGTGAATTTCGATGTACCTCGCGGTTGTGATCATACCTCAGTACGGTATCGAGTGAATTGCGATCTAATAGTTTTAGTAATCTATGGTCACTATAGTAATTCAATAACTTTTTAAAACTAGTCGTAGGTTTTGAATGAAAACCATTTGATACTGCCACTCGAGTTTCACAATTGAGCTACCGTCTATTCCTGATCAAAATTGACGGTGCCTCAAGTTGTGAATTTCGACGTACCTCGAGGTTGTGATCATACCCCAGTACGGTATCGAGTGAATTGCGATCTAATAGTTTTAGTAATCTATGGTCACTATAGTAATTCAATAACTTTTTAAAACTAGTCGTAGGTTTTGAATGAAAAAGATTTGATACTGCCACTCGAGTTTCACAATTGAGCTACCGTCTATTCCTGATCAAAATTGACGGTGCTTCAAGTTGTGAATTTCGACGTACCTCGAGGTTGTGATCATACCTCAGTGCGGTATCGAGTGAATTGCGATCTAATAGTTTTTGAATGAAAAACATTTGATACTGCAACTCGAGTTTCACAATTGAGCTACCGTCTATTCCTGATCAAAATTGACGGTGCTTCAAGTTGTGAATTTCGACGTACCTCGAGGTTGTGATCATACCTCAGTGCGGTATCGAGTGAATTGCGATCTAATAGTTTTTGAATGAAAAACATTTGATACTGCAACTCGAGTTCCACAATTGAGCTACCGTCTATTCCTGATCAAAATTGACGGCGCCTCAAGTTGTGAATTTCGATGTACCTCGCGGTTGTGATCATACCTCAGTACGGTATCCAGTGAATTGCGATCTAATAGTTTTAGTAAGCTATGGTACCTATAGTAATTCAATAACTTTTTAAAACTAGTCGTGGGTTTTGAATGAAAAACATTTGATACTGCTACTCGAGTTTCACAATTGAGATACCGTCTATTCCTGATCAAAATTGACGGTGCCTCAAGTTGTGAATTTCGATGTACCTCGCGGTTGTGATCATACCTCAGTACGGTATCGAGTGAATTGCGATCTAATAGTTTTAGTAATCTATGGTCCCTATAGTAATTCAATAATTTTTTAATACTAGTCGTAGGTTTTGAATGAAAAACATTTAATACTGCAACTCGAGTTTCACAATTGAGCAACCGTCTATTCTTGATCAAAATTGACGGTGCCTCAAGTTGTGAAATTCGATGTACCAATTCAATAACTTTTTAAAACTAGTCGTAGGTTTTGAATGAAAAACATTTGATACTGCAACTCGAGTTCCACAATTGAGCTACCGTCTATTCCTGATCAAAATTGACGGCGCCTCAAGTTGTGAATTTCGATGTACCTCGCGGTTGTGATCATACCTCAGTACGGTATCGAGTGAATTGCGATCTAATAGTTTTAGTAATCTATGGTCACTATAGTAATTCAATAACTTTTTAAAACTAGTCGTAGGTTTTGAATGAAAACCATTTGATACTGCCACTCGAGTTTCACAATTGAGCTACCGTCTATTCCTGATCAAAATTGACGGTGCCTCAAGTTGTGAATTTCGACGTACCTGGAAGTTGTGATCATACCTCAGTACGGTATCCAGTGAATTGCGATCTAATAGTTTTAGTAAGCTATGGTAACTATAGTAATTCAATAACTTTTTAAAACTCGTAGGTTTTGAATGAAAAACATTTGATACTGCCACTCGAGTTTCACAATTGAGCTACCGTCTATTCCTGATCAAAATTGACGGTGCCTCAAGTTGTGAATTTCGACGTACCTCGAGGTTGTGATCATACCCCAGTACGGTATCGAGTGAATTGCGATCTAATAGTTTTAGTAATCTATGGTCACTATAGTAATTCAATAACTTTTTAAAACTAGTCGTAGGTTTTGAATGAAAAAGATTTGATACTGCCACTCGAGTTTCACAATTGAGCTACCGTCTATTCCTGATCAAAATTGACGGTGCTTCAAGTTGTGAATTTCGACGTACCTCGAGGTTGTGATCATACCTCAGTGCGGTATCGAGTGAATTGCGATCTAATAGTTTTTGAATGAAAAACATTTGATACTGCAACTCGAGTTTCACAATTGAGCTACCGTCTATTCCTGATCAAAATTGACGGTGCTTCAAGTTGTGAATTTCGACGTACCTCGAGGTTGTGATCATACCTCAGTGCGGTATCGAGTGAATTGCGATCTAATAGTTTTTGAATGAAAAACATTTGATACTGCAACTCGAGTTCCACAATTGAGCTACCGTCTATTCCTGATCAAAATTGACGGCGCCTCAAGTTGTGAATTTCGATGTACCTCGCGGTTGTGATCATACCTCAGTACGGTATCCAGTGAATTGCGATCTAATAGTTTTAGTAAGCTATGGTACCTATAGTAATTCAATAACTTTTTAAAACTAGTCGTGGGTTTTGAATGAAAAACATTTGATACTGCTACTCGAGTTTCACAATTGAGATACCGTCTATTCCTGATCAAAATTGACGGTGCCTCAAGTTGTGAATTTCGATGTACCTCGCGGTTGTGATCATACCTCAGTACGGTATCGAGTGAATTGCGATCTAATAGTTTTAGTAATCTATGGTCCCTATAGTAATTCAATAATTTTTTAATACTAGTCGTAGGTTTTGAATGAAAAACATTTAATACTGCAAATCGAGTTTCACAATTGAGCAACCGTCTATTCTTGATCAAAATTGACGGTGCCTCAAGTTGTGAAATTCGATGTACCAATTCAATAACTTTTTAAAACTAGTCGTAGGTTTTGAATGAAAAACATTTGATACTGCAACTCGAGTTCCACAATTGAGCTACCGTCTATTCCTGATCAAAATTGACGGCGCCTCAAGTTGTGAATTTCGATGTACCTCGCGGTTGTGATCATACCTCAGTACGGTATCGAGTGAATTGCGATCTAATAGTTTTAGTAATCTATGGTCACTATAGTAATTCAATAACTTTTTAAAACTAGTCGTAGGTTTTGAATGAAAACCATTTGATACTGCCACTCGAGTTTCACAATTGAGCTACCGTCTATTCCTGATCAAAATTGACGGTGCCTCAAGTTGTGAATTTCGACGTACCTGGAAGTTGTGATCATACCTCAGTACGGTATCGAGTGAATTGCGATCTAATAGTTTTAGTAAGATATGGTCACTATAGTAATTCAATAACTTTTTAAAACTAGTCGTAGGTTTTGAATGAAAAACATTTGATACTGCCACTCGAGTTTCACAATTGAGCTACCGTCTATTCCTGATCAAAATTGACGGTGCTTCAAGTTGCGAATTTCGACGTACCTCGAGGTTGTGATCATACCTCAGTGCGGTATCGAGTGAATTGCGATCTAATAGTTTTTGAATGAAAAACATTTGATACTGCAACTCGAGTTTCACAATTGAGATACCGTCTATTCCTGATCAAAATTGACGGGGTCTCATGTTGTGAATTTCGACGTACCTCGCGGTTGTGATCATACCTCAGTACGGTATCGAGTGAATTGCGATCTAATAGTTTTAGTAAGCTATGGTCACTATAGTAATTCAATAACTTTTTAAAACTAGTCGTAGATTTTGAATGAAATACATTTGATACTACGATTCGAGTTTCACATTTGAGTCACCGTCTATTCCTGATCAAAATTGACGGTGCCTCAAGTTGTGAATTTCGACGTACCTGGAAGTTGTGATCATACCTCAGTACGGTATCGAGTGAATTGCGATCTAATAGTTTTAGTAAGATATGGTCACTATAGTAATTCAATAACTTTTTAAAACTAGTTGTAGATTTTGAATGAAATACATTTGATACTACGATTCGAGTTTCACATTTGAGTCACCGTCTATTCCTGATCAAAATTGACGGTGCCTCAAGTTGTGAATTTCGACGTACCTGGAAGTTGTGATCATACCTCAGTACGGTATCCAGTGAATTGCGATCTAATAGTTTTAGTAAGCTATGGTAACTATAGTAATTCAATAACTTTTTAAAACTCGTAGGTTTTGAATGAAAAACATTTGATACTGCCACTCGAGTTTCACAATTGAGCTACCGTCTATTCCTGATCAAAATTGACGGTGCCTCAAGTTGTGAATTTCGACGTACCTCGAGGTTGTGATCATACCCCAGTACGGTATCGAGTGAATTGCGATCTAATAGTTTTAGTAATCTATGGTCACTATAGTAATTCAATAACTTTTTAAAACTAGTCGTAGGTTTTGAATGAAAAAGATTTGATACTGCCACTCGAGTTTCACAATTGAGCTACCGTCTATTCCTGATCAAAATTGACGGTGCTTCAAGTTGTGAATTTCGACGTACCTCGAGGTTGTGATCATACCTCAGTGCGGTATCGAGTGAATTGCGATCTAATAGTTTTTGAATGAAAAACATTTGATACTGCAACTCGAGTTTCACAATTGAGCTACCGTCTATTCCTGATCAAAATTGACGGTGCTTCAAGTTGTGAATTTCGACGTACCTCGAGGTTGTGATCATACCTCAGTGCGGTATCGAGTGAATTGCGATCTAATAGTTTTTGAATGAAAAACATTTGATACTGCAACTCGAGTTCCACAATTGAGCTACCGTCTATTCCTGATCAAAATTGACGGCGCCTCAAGTTGTGAATTTCGATGTACCTCGCGGTTGTGATCATACCTCAGTACGGTATCCAGTGAATTGCGATCTAATAGTTTTAGTAAGCTATGGTACCTATAGTAATTCAATAACTTTTTAAAACTAGTCGTGGGTTTTGAATGAAAAACATTTGATACTGCTACTCGAGTTTCACAATTGAGATACCGTCTATTCCTGATCAAAATTGACGGTGCCTCAAGTTGTGAATTTCGATGTACCTCGCGGTTGTGATCATACCTCAGTACGGTATCGAGTGAATTGCGATCTAATAGTTTTAGTAATCTATGGTCACTATAGTAATTCAATAATTTTTTAATACTAGTCGTAGGTTTTGAATGAAAAACATTTAATACTGCAACTCGAGTTTCACAATTGAGCAACCGTCTATTCTTGATCAAAATTGACGGTGCCTCAAGTTGTGAAATTCGATGTACCAATTCAATAACTTTTTAAAACTAGTCGTAGGTTTTGAATGAAAAACATTTGATACTGCAACTCGAGTTCCACAATTGAGCTACCGTCTATTCCTGATCAAAATTGACGGCGCCTCAAGTTGTGAATTTCGATGTACCTCGCGGTTGTGATCATACCTCAGTACGGTATCGAGTGAATTGCGATCTAATAGTTTTAGTAATCTATGGTCACTATAGTAATTCAATAACTTTTTAAAACTAGTCGTAGGTTTTGAATGAAAACCATTTGATACTGCCACTCGAGTTTCACAATTGAGCTACCGTCTATTCCTGATCAAAATTGACGGTGCCTCAAGTTGTGAATTTCGACGTACCTCGAGGTTGTGATCATACCTCAGTACGGTATCGAGTGAATTGCGATCTAATAGTTTTAGTCATCTATGGTCACTATAGTAATTCAATAACTTTTTAAAACCAGTTGTAGATTTTGAATGAAATACATTTGATACTACGTTTCGAGTTTCACATTTGAGTCACCGTCTATTCCTGATCAAAATTGACGGTGCTTCAAGTTGTGAATTTCGACGTACCTCGAGGTTGTGATCATACCTCAGTGCGGTATCGAGTGAATTGCGATCTAATAGTTTTTGAATGAAAAACATTTGATACTGCAACTCGAGTTCCACAATTGAGCTACCGTCTATTCCTGATCAAAATTGACGGCGCCTCAAGTTGTGAATTTCGATGTACCTCGCGGTTGTGATCATACCTCAGTACGGTATCGAGTGAATTGCGATCTAATAGTTTTAGTAAGCTATGGTCACTATAGTAATTCAATAACTTTTTAAAACTAGTCGTAGATTTTGAATGAAATACATTTGATACTACGATTCGAGTTTCACATTTGAGTCACCGTCTATTCCTGATCAAAATTGACGGTGCCTCAAGTTGTGAATTTCGACGTACCTGGAAGTTGTGATCATACCTCAGTACGGTATCGAGTGAATTGCGATCTAATAGTTTTAGTAAGATATGGTCACTATAGTAATTCAATAACTTTTTAAAACTAGTTGTAGATTTTGAATGAAATACATTTGATACTACGATTCGAGTTTCACATTTGAGTCACCGTCTATTCCTGATCAAAATTGACGGTGCCTCAAGTTGTGAATTTCGACGTACCTGGAAGTTGTGATCATACCTCAGTACGGTATCCAGTGAATTGCGATCTAATAGTTTTAGTAAGCTATGGTAACTATAGTAATTCAATAACTTTTTAAAACTCGTAGGTTTTGAATGAAAAACATTTGATACTGCCACTCGAGTTTCACAATTGAGCTACCGTCTATTCCTGATCAAAATTGACGGTGCCTCAAGTTGTGAATTTCGACGTACCTCGAGGTTGTGATCATACCCCAGTACGGTATCGAGTGAATTGCGATCTAATAGTTTTAGTAATCTATGGTCACTATAGTAATTCAATAACTTTTTAAAACTAGTCGTAGGTTTTGAATGAAAAAGATTTGATACTGCCACTCGAGTTTCACAATTGAGCTACCGTCTATTCCTGATCAAAATTGACGGTGCTTCAAGTTGTGAATTTCGACGTACCTCGAGGTTGTGATCATACCTCAGTGCGGTATCGAGTGAATTGCGATCTAATAGTTTTTGAATGAAAAACATTTGATACTGCAACTCGAGTTTCACAATTGAGCTACCGTCTATTCCTGATCAAAATTGACGGTGCTTCAAGTTGTGAATTTCGACGTACCTCGAGGTTGTGATCATACCTCAGTGCGGTATCGAGTGAATTGCGATCTAATAGTTTTTGAATGAAAAACATTTGATACTGCAACTCGAGTTCCACAATTGAGCTACCGTCTATTCCTGATCAAAATTGACGGCGCCTCAAGTTGTGAATTTCGATGTACCTCGCGGTTGTGATCATACCTCAGTACGGTATCCAGTGAATTGCGATCTAATAGTTTTAGTAAGCTATGGTACCTATAGTAATTCAATAACTTTTTAAAACTAGTCGTGGGTTTTGAATGAAAAACATTTGATACTGCTACTCGAGTTTCACAATTGAGATACCGTCTATTCCTGATCAAAATTGACGGTGCCTCAAGTTGTGAATTTCGATGTACCTCGCGGTTGTGATCATACCTCAGTACGGTATCGAGTGAATTGCGATCTAATAGTTTTAGTAATCTATGGTCACTATAGTAATTCAATAATTTTTTAATACTAGTCGTAGGTTTTGAATGAAAAACATTTAATACTGCAACTCGAGTTTCACAATTGAGCAACCGTCTATTCTTGATCAAAATTGACGGTGCCTCAAGTTGTGAAATTCGATGTACCAATTCAATAACTTTTTAAAACTAGTCGTAGGTTTTGAATGAAAAACATTTGATACTGCAACTCGAGTTCCACAATTGAGCTACCGTCTATTCCTGATCAAAATTGACGGCGCCTCAAGTTGTGAATTTCGATGTACCTCGCGGTTGTGATCATACCTCAGTACGGTATCGAGTGAATTGCGATCTAATAGTTTTAGTAATCTATGGTCACTATAGTAATTCAATAACTTTTTAAAACTAGTCGTAGGTTTTGAATGAAAACCATTTGATACTGCCACTCGAGTTTCACAATTGAGCTACCGTCTATTCCTGATCAAAATTGACGGTGCCTCAAGTTGTGAATTTCGACGTACCTCGAGGTTGTGATCATACCTCAGTACGGTATCGAGTGAATTGCGATCTAATAGTTTTAGTCATCTATGGTCACTATAGTAATTCAATAACTTTTTAAAACCAGTTGTAGATTTTGAATGAAATACATTTGATACTACGTTTCGAGTTTCACATTTGAGTCACCGTCTATTCCTGATCAAAATTGACGGTGCTTCAAGTTGTGAATTTCGACGTACCTCGAGGTTGTGATCATACCTCAGTGCGGTATCGAGTGAATTGCGATCTAATAGTTTTTGAATGAAAAACATTTGATACTGCAACTCGAGTTCCACAATTGAGCTACCGTCTATTCCTGATCAAAATTGACGGCGCCTCAAGTTGTGAATTTCGATGTACCTCGCGGTTGTGATCATACCTCAGTACGGTATCGAGTGAATTGCGATCTAATAGTTTTAGTAAGCTATGGTCACTATAGTAATTCAATAACTTTTTAAAACTAGTCGTAGATTTTGAATGAAATACATTTGATACTACGATTCGAGTTTCACATTTGAGTCACCGTCTATTCCTGATCAAAATTGACGGTGCCTCAAGTTGTGAATTTCGACGTACCTGGAAGTTATGATCATACCTCAGTACGGTATCCAGTGAATTGCGATCTAATAGTTTTAGTAAGATATGGTCACTATAGTAATTCAATAACTTTTTAAAACTAGTTGTAGATTTTGAATGAAATACATTCGAAACTACGATTCGAGTTTCACATTTGAGTCACCGTCTATTCCTGATCAAAATTGACGGTGCCTCAAGTTGTGAATTTCGACGTACCTGGAAGTTGTGATCATACCTCAGTACGGTATCCAGTGAATTGCGATCTAATAGTTTTAGTAAGCTATGGTAACTATAGTAATTCAATAACTTTTTAAAACTCGTAGGTTTTGAATGAAAAACATTTGATACTGCAACTCGAGTTTCACAATTGAGCTACCGTCTATTCCTGATCAAAATTGACGGTGCCTCAAGTTGTGAAATTCGATGTACCAATTCAATAACTTTTTAAAACTAGTCGTAGGTTTTGAATGAAAAACATTTGATACTGCAACTCGAGTTTCACAATTGAGCTACCGTCTATTCCTGATCAAAATTGACGGTGCCTCAAGTTGTGAATTTCGACGTACCTCGAGGTTGTGATCATACCTCAGTGCGGTATCGAGTGAATTGCGATCTAATAGTTTTTGAATGAAAAACATTTGATACTGCAACTCGAGTTTCACAATTGAGCTACCGTCTATTCCTGATCAAAATTGACGGTGCCTCAAGTTTTGAATTTCGATGTACCTCGCGGTTGTGATCATACCTCAGTACGGTATCGAGTGAATTGCGATCTAATAGTTTTAGTAAGCTATGGTCACGAGATTGACAGAAAATTTTAAAATTCAATCTGATAGTAATTCAATAACTTTTTAAAACTAGTCGTAGGTTTTGAATGAAAAACATTTGATACTACGATTCGAGTTTCACATTTGCGTCACCGTCTATTCCTGATCAAAATTGACGGTGCCTCAAGTTGTGAATTTCGATGTACCTCGAGGTTGTGATCATACCTCAGTACGGTATCCAATGAATTGCGATCTAATAGTTTTAGTAAGCTATGGTCACGAGATTGATAGAAAATTGTAAATTAAATCTGATAGTAATTCAATAACTTTTAAAAACTAGTCGTAGGTTTTGAATGAAAAACATTTGATACTACGATTCGAGTTCCACAATTGAGCTACCGTCTATTCCTGATCAAAATTGACGGCGCCTCAAGTTGTGAATTTCGATGTACCTCGCGGTTGTGATCATACCTCAGTACGGTATCGAGTGAATTGCAATCTAATAGTTTTAGTAAGCTATGGTCACTATAGTAATTCAATAACTTTTTAAAACTAGTCGTAGATTTTGAATGAAATACATTTGATACTACGATTCGAGTTTCACATTTGAGTCACCGTCTATTCCTGATCAAAATTGACGGTGCCTCAAGTTGTGAATTTCGACGTACCTGGAAGTTGTGATCATACCTCAGTACGGTATCCAGTGAATTGCGATCTAATAGTTTTAGTAAGATATGGTCACTATAGTAATTCAATAACTTTTTAAAACTAGTTGTAGATTTTGAATGAAATACATTCGAAACTACGATTCGAGTTTCACATTTGAGTCACCGTCTATTCCTGATCAAAATTGACGGTGCCTCAAGTTGTGAATTTCGACGTACCTGGAAGTTGTGATCATACCTCAGTACGGTATCCAGTGAATTGCGATCTAATAGTTTTAGTAAGCTATGGTAACTATAGTAATTCAATAACTTTTTAAAACTCGTAGGTTTTGAATGAAAAACATTTGATACTGCCACTCGAGGTTCACAATTGAGCTACCGTCTATTCCTGATCAAAATTGACGGTGCCTCAAGTTGTGAATTTCGACGTACCTCGAGGTTGTGATCATACCCCAGTACGGTATCGAGTGAATTGCGATCTAATAGTTTTAGTAATCTATGGTCACTATAGTAATTCAATAACTTTTTAAAACTAGTCGTAGGTTTTGAATGAAAAACATTTGATACTGCCACTCGAGTTTCACAATTGAGCTACCGTCTATTCCTGATCAAAATTGACGGTGCTTCAAGTTGTGAATTTCGACGTACCTCGAGGTTGTGATCATACCTCAGTGCGGTATCGAGTGAATTGCGATCTTATAGTTTTTGAATGAAAAACATTTGATACTGCAACTCGAGTTTCACAATTGAGCTACCGTCTATTCCTGATCAAAATTGACGGGGTCTCATGTTGTGAATTTCGACGTACCTCGCGGTTGTGATCATACCTCAGTACGGTATCGAGTGAATTGCGATCTAATAGTTTTAGTAAACTATGGTCACTATAGTAATTCAATAACTTTTTAAAACCAGTCGTAGATTTTGAATGAAATACATTTGATACTACGATTCGAGTTTCACATTTGAGTCACCGTCTATTCCTGATCAAAATTGACGGTGCCTCAAGTTGTGACTTTCGACGTACCTGGAAGTTGTGATCATACCTCAGTACGGTATCCAGTGAATTGCGATCTAATAGTTTTAGTAAACTATGGTCACTATAGTAATTCAATAACTTTTTAAAACTAGTCGTAGATTTTGAATGAAATACATTTGATACTACGATTCGAGTTTCACAATTGAGCTACCGTCTATTCCTGATCAAAATTGACGGTGCCTCAATTTGTGAATTTCGACGTACCTCGAGGTTGTGATCATACCCCAGTACGGTATCGAGTGAATTGCGATCTAATAGTTTTAGTAAACTATGGTTACGAGATTGATAGAAAATTGTAAATTAAATCTGATAGGAATTCAATAACTTTTTAAAACTAGTCGTAGGTTTTGAATGAAAATCATTTGATACTACGATTCGAGTTTCACATTTGAGTCACCGTCTATTCCTGATCAAAATTGACGGGGTCTCATGTTGTGAATTTCGACGTACCTCGAGGTTGTGATCATACCTCAGTACGGTATCCAGTGAATTGCGATCAAATAGTTTTAGTAAGCTATGGTACCTATAGTAATTCAATAACTTTTTAAAACTAGTCGTGGGTTTTGAATGAAAAACATTTGATACTGCTACTCGAGTTTCACAATTGAGATACCGTCTATTCCTGATCAAAATTGACGGTGCCTCAAGTTGTGAATTTCGATGTACCTCGCGGTTGTGATCATACCCCAGTACGGTATCGAGTGAATTGCGATCTAATAGTTTTAGTAAACTATGGTTACGAGATTGATAGAAAATTGTAAATTAAATCTGATAGGAATTCAATAACTTTTTAAAACTAGTCGTAGGTTTTGAATGAAAATCATTTGATACTACGATTCGAGTTTCACATTTGAGTCACCGTCTATTCCTGATCAAAATTGACGGGGTCTCATGTTGTGAATTTCGACGTACCTCGAGGTTGTGATCATACCTCAGTACGGTATCGAGTGAATTGCGATCTAATAGTTTTAGTAATCTATGGTCACTATAGTAATTCAATAATTTTTTAATACTAGTCGTAGGTTTTGAATGAAAAACATTTAATACTGCAACTCGAGTTTCACAATTGAGCTACCGTCTATTCTTGATCAAAATTGACGGTGCCTCAAGTTGTGAAATTCGATGTACCAATTCAATAACTTTTTAAAACTAGTCGTAGGTTTTGAATGAAAAACATTTGATACTGCAACTCGAGTTTCACAATTGAGCTACCGTCTATTCCTGATCAAAATTGACGGTGCCTCAAGTTGTGAATTTCGACGTACCTCGAGGTTGTGATCATACCTCAGTGCGGTATCGAGTGAATTGCGATCTAATAGTTTTTGAATGAAAAACATTTGATACTGCAACTCGAGTTTCACAATTGAGCTACCGTCTATTCCTGATCAAAATTGACGGTGCCTCAAGTTTTGAATTTCGATGTACCTCGCGGTTGTGATCATACCTCAGTACGGTATCGAGTGAATTGCGATCTAATAGTTTTAGTAAGCTATGGTCACGAGATTGACAGAAAATTTTAAAATTCAATCTGATAGTAATTCAATAACTTTTTAAAACTAGTCGTAGGTTTTGAATGAAAAACATTTGATACTACGATTCGAGTTTCACATTTGCGTCACCGTCTATTCCTGATCAAAATTGACGGTGCCTCAAGTTGTGAATTTCGATGTACCTCGAGGTTGTGATCATACCTCAGTACGGTATCCAATGAATTGCGATCTAATAGTTTTAGTAAGCTATGGTCACGAGATTGATAGAAAATTGTAAATTAAATCTGATAGTAATTCAATAACTTTTAAAAACTAGTCGTAGGTTTTGAATGAAAAACATTTGATACTACGATTCGAGTTTCACATTTGAGTCACCGTCTATTCCTGATCAAAATTGACGGTGCCTCAAGTTGTGAATTTCGATGTACCTCGTGGTTGTGATCATACCTCAGTACGGTATCCAGTGAATTGCGATCTAATAGTTTTAGTAATCTATGGTCACTATAGTAATTCAATAACTTTTTAAAACTAGTTGTAGATTTTGAATGAAATACATTTGATTCTACGATTCGAGTTTCACATTTGAGTCACCGTCTATTCCTGATCAAAATTGACGGTGCCTCAAGTTGTGAATTTCGATGTACCTCGAGGTTGTGATCATACCTCAGTACGGTATCCAATGAATTGCGATCTAATAGTTTTAGTAAGCTATGGTCACGAGATTGATAGAAAATTGTAAATTAAATCTGATAGTAATTCAATAACTTTTAAAAACTAGTCGTAGGTTTTGAATGAAAAACATTTGATACTACGATTCGAGTTTCACATTTGAGTCACCGTCTATTCTTGATCAAAATTGACGGTGTCTCAAGTTGTGAAATTCGATGTACCAATTCAATAACTTTTTAAAACTAGTCGTAGATTTTGAATGAAAAACATTTGATACTGCCACTCGAGTTTCACAATTGAGCTACCGTCTATTCCTGATCAAAATTGACGGGGTCTCATGTTGTGAATTTCGACGTACCTCGCGGTTGTGATCATACCTCAGTACGGTATCCAGTGAATTGCGATCTAATAGTTTTAGTAAGCTATGGTAACTATAGTAATTCAATAACTTTTTAAAACTCGTAGGTTTTGAATGAAAAGCATTTAATACTGCAACTCGAGTTTCACAATTGAGCTACCGTCTATTCTTGATCAAAATTGACGGTGTCTCAAGTTGTGAAATTCGATGTACCAATTCAATAACTTTTTAAAACTAGTCGTAGGTTTTGAATGAAAAACATTTGATACTGCCACTCGAGTTTCACAATTGAGCTACCGTCTATTCCTGATCAAAATTGACGGGGTCTCATGTTGTGAATTTCGACGGACCTCGCGGTTGTGATCATACCTCAGTACGGTATCCAGTGAATTGCGATCTAATAGTTTTAGTAAGCTATGGTAACTATAGTAATTCAATAACTTTTTAAAACTCGTAGGTTTTGAATGAAAAGCATTTAATACTGCAACTCGAGTTTCACAATTGAGCTACCGTCTATTCTTGATCAAAATTGACGGTGTCTCAAGTTGTGAAATTCGATGTACCAATTCAATAACTTTTTAAAACTAGTCGTAGGTTTTGAATGAAAAACATTTGATACTGCCACTCGAGTTTCACAATTGAGCTACCGTCTATTCCTGATCAAAATTGACGGGGTCTCATGTTGTGAATTTCGACGTACCTCGCGGTTGTGATCATACCTCAGTACGGTATCCAGTGAATTGCGATCTAATAGTTTTAGTAAGCTATGGTAACTATAGTAATTCAATAACTTTTTAAAACTCGTAGGTTTTGAATGAAAAGCATTTAATACTGCAACTCGAGTTTCACAATTGAGCTACCGTCTATTCTTGATCAAAATTGACGGTGTCTCAAGTTGTGAAATTCGATGTACCAATTCAATAACTTTTTAAAACTAGTCGTAGGTTTTGAATGAAAAACATTTGATACTGCCACTCGAGTTTCACAATTGAGCTACCGTCTATTCCTGATCAAAATTGACGGTGCCTCAATTTGTGAATTTCGACGTACCTCGAGGTTGTGATCATACCTCAGTACGGTATCCAGTGAATTGCGATCTAATAGTTTTAGTAAGCTATGGTAACTATAGTAATTCAATAACTTTTTAAAACTCGTAGGTTTTGAATGAAAAGCATTTAATACTGCAACTCGAGTTTCACAATTGAGCTACCGTCTATTCTTGATCAAAATTGACGGTGCCTCAAGTTGTGAAATTCGATGTACCAATTCAATAACTTTTTAAAACTAGTCGTAGGTTTTGAATGAAAAACATTTGATACTGCCACTCGAGTTTCACAATTGAGCTACCGTCTATTCCTGATCAAAATTGACGGGGTCTCATGTTGTGAATTTCGACGTACCTCGCGGTTGTGATCATACCTCAGTACGGTATCCAGTGAATTGCGATCCAATAGTTTTAGTAAGCTATGGTAACTATAGTAATTCAATAACTTTTTAAAACTCGTAGGTTTTGAATGAAAAGCATTTAATACTGCAACTCGAGTTTCACAATTGAGCTACCGTCTATTCTTGATCAAAATTGACGGTGTCTCAAGTTGTGAAATTCGATGTACCAATTCAATAACTTTTTAAAACTAGTCGTAGGTTTTGAATGAAAAACATTTGATACTGCCACTCGAGTTTCACAATTGAGCTACCGTCTATTCCTGATCAAAATTGACGGTGCCTCAATTTGTGAATTTCGACGTACCTCGAGGTTGTGATCATACCCCAGTACGGTATCGAGTGAATTGCGATCTAATAGTTTTAGTAAACTATGGTCACGAGATTGATAGAAAATTGTAAATTAAATCTGATAGTAATTCAATAACTTTTTAAAACTAGTCGTAGGTTTTGAATGAAAATCATATGATACTACGATTCGAGTTTCACATTTGAGTCACCGTCTATTCCTGATCAAAATTGACGGGGTCTCATGTTGTGAATTTCGACGTACCTCGAGGTTGTGATCATACCTCAGTACGGTATCCAGTGAATTGCGATCTAATAGTTTTAGTAAGCTATGGTACCTATAGTAATTCAATAACTTTTTAAAACTAGTCGTGGGTTTTGAATGAAACACATTTGATACTGCAACTCGAGTTTCACAATTGAGCTACCGTCTATTCCTGATCCAAACTGACGGTGTCTCAAGTTGTAAATTTCGACGTACCTCGATGTTGTGATCATACCTCAGTACGGTATCCAGTGAATTGCGATCTAATAGTTTTAGTAATCTATGGTCACTATAGTAATTCAATAATTTTTTAATACTAGTCGTAGGTTTTGAATGAAAAACATTTAATACTGCAACTCGAGTTTCACAATTGAGCTACCGTCTATTCTTGATCAAAATTGACGGTGCCTCAAGTTGTGAATTTCGACGTACCGCGAGGTTGTGATCAGACCTCAGTACGGTATCGAGTAAATTGCGATCTAATTGTTTTAGTAATCTATGGTCACTATAGTAATTCAATAATTTTTTAATACTAGTCGTAGGTTTTGAATGAAAAACATTTGATACTGCAACTCGAGTTTCACAATTGAGCTACCGTCTATTCCTGATCAAAATTGACGGTGCCTCAAGTTGTGAATTTCGACGTACCTCGAGGTTGTGATCATACCTCAGTGCGGTATCGAGTGAATTGCGATCTAATAGTTTTTGAATGAAAAACATTTGATACTGCAACTCGAGTTTCACAATTGAGCTACCGTCTATTCCTGATCAAAATTGACGGTGCCTCAAGTTGTGAATTTCGATGTACCTCGCGGTTGTGATCATACCTCAGTACGGTATCCAGTGAATTGCGATCTAATAGTTTTAGTAATCTATGGTCACTATAGTAATTCAATAATTTTTTAATACTAGTCGTAGGTTTTGAATGAAAAACATTTAATACTGCAACTCGAGTTTCACAATTGAGCTACCGTCTATTCTTGATCAAAATTGACGGTGCCTCAAGTTGTGAATTTCGACGTACCGCGAGGTTGTGATCAGAACTCAGTACGGTATCGAGTAAATTGCGATCTAATTGTTTTAGTAATCTATGGTCACTATAGTAATTCAATAATTTTTTAATACTAGTCGTAGGTTTTGAATGAAAAACATTTAATACTGCAACTCGAGTTTCACAATTGAGCTACCGTCTATTCTTGATCAAAATTGACGGTGCCTCAAGTTGTGAAATTCGATGTACCAATTCAATAACTTTTTAAAACTAGTCGTAGGTTTTGAATGAAAAACATTTGATACTGCAACTCGAGTTTCACAATTGAGCTACCGTCTATTCCTGATCAAAATTGACGGTGCCTCAAGTTGTGAATTTCGACGTACCTCGAGGTTGTGATCATACCTCAGTGCGGTATCGAGTGAATTGCGATCTAATAGTTTTTGAATGAAAAACATTTGATACTGCAACTCGAGTTTCACAATTGAGCTACCGTCTATTCCTGATCAAAATTGACGGTGCCTCAAGTTGTGAATTTCGATGTACCTCGCGGTTGTGATCATACCTCAGTACGGTATCCAGTGAATTGCGATCTAATAGTTTTAGTAATCTATGGTCACTATAGTAATTCAATAATTTTTTAATACTAGTCGTAGGTTTTGAATGAAAAACATTTAATACTGCAACTCGAGTTTCACAATTGAGCTACCGTCTATTCTTGATCAAAATTGACGGTGCCTCAAGTTGTGAATTTCGACGTACCGCGAGGTTGTGATCAGACCTCAGTACGGTATCGAGTAAATTGCGATCTAATTGTTTTAGTAATCTATGGTCACTATAGTAATTCAATAACTTTTTAAAACTAGTTGTAGGTTATGAATGAAAAACATTTGATACTACGATTCGAGTTTCACATTTGAGTCACCGTCTATTCCTGATCAAAATTGACAGTGCCTCAAGTTGTGAAATTCGATGTACCAATTCAATAACTTTTTAAAACTAGTCGTAGGTTTTGAATGAAAAACATTTGATACTGCAACTCGAGTTTCACAATTGAGCTACCGTCTATTCCTGATCAAAATTGACGGTGCCTCAAGTTGTGAATTTCGACGTACCTCGAGGTTGTGATCATACCTCAGTACGGTATCCAGTGAATTGCGATCTAATAGTTTTAGTAATCTATGGTCACTATAGTAATTCAATAATTTTTTAATACTAGTCGTAGGTTTTGAATGAAAAACATTTAATACTGCAACTCGAGTTTCACAATTGAGCTACCGTCTATTCTTGATCAAAATTGACGGTGCCTCAAGTTGTGAATTTCGACGTACCGCGAGGTTGTGATCATACCTCAGTGCGGTATCGAGTGAATTGCGATCTAATAGTTTTTGAATGAAAAACATTTGATACTGCAACTCGAGTTTCACAATTGAGCTACCGTCTATTCTTGATCAAAATTGACGGTGCCTCAAGTTGTGAAATTCGATGTACCAATTCAATAACTTTTTAAAACTAGTCGTAGGTTTTGAATGAAAAACATTTGATACTGCAACTCGAGTTTCACAATTGAGCTACCGTCTATTCCTGATCAAAATTGACGGTGCCTCAAGTTGTGAATTTCGACGTACCTCGAGGTTGTGATCATACCTCAGTGCGGTATCGAGTGAATTGCGATCTAATAGTTTTTGAATGAAAAACATTTGATACTGCCACTCGAGTTTCACAATTGAGCTACCGTCTATTCCTGATCAAAATTGACGGGGTCTCATGTTGTGAATTTCGACGTACCTCGCGGTTGTGATCATACCTCAGTACGGTATCCAGTGAATTGCGATCTAATAGTTTTAGTAAGCTATGGTAACTATAGTAATTCAATAACTTTTTAAAACTCGTAGGTTTTGAATGAAAAGCATTTAATACTGCAACTCGAGTTTCACAATTGAGCTACCGTCTATTCTTGATCAAAATTGACGGTGTCTCAAGTTGTGAAATTCGATGTACCAATTCAATAACTTTTTAAAACTAGTCGTAGGTTTTGAATGAAAAACATTTGATACTGCCACTCGAGTTTCACAATTGAGCTACCGTCTATTCCTGATCAAAATTGACGGGGTCTCATGTTGTGAATTTCGACGTACCTCGCGGTTGTGATCATACCTCAGTACGGTATCCAGTGAATTGCGATCTAATAGTTTTAGTAAGCTATGGTAACTATAGTAATTCAATAACTTTTTAAAACTCGTAGGTTTTGAATGAAAAGCATTTAATACTGCAACTCGAGTTTCACAATTGAGCTACCGTCTATTCTTGATCAAAATTGACGGTGTCTCAAGTTGTGAAATTCGATGTACCAATTCAATAACTTTTTAAAACTAGTCGTAGGTTTTGAATGAAAAACATTTGATACTGCCACTCGAGTTTCACAATTGAGCTACCGTCTATTCCTGATCAAAATTGACGGGGTCTCATGTTGTGAATTTCGACGTACCTCGCGGTTGTGATCATACCTCAGTACGGTATCCAGTGAATTGCGATCTAATAGTTTTAGTAAGCTATGGTAACTATAGTAATTCAATAACTTTTTAAAACTCGTAGGTTTTGAATGAAAAGCATTTAATACTGCAACTCGAGTTTCACAATTGAGCTACCGTCTATTCTTGATCAAAATTGACGGTGTCTCAAGTTGTGAAATTCGATGTACCAATTCAATAACTTTTTAAAACTAGTCGTAGGTTTTGAATGAAAAACATTTGATACTGCCACTCGAGTTTCACAATTGAGCTACCGTCTATTCCTGATCAAAATTGACGGTGCCTCAATTTGTGAATTTCGACGTACCTCGAGGTTGTGATCATACCTCAGTACGGTATCCAGTGAATTGCGATCTAATAGTTTTAGTAAGCTATGGTAACTATAGTAATTCAATAACTTTTTAAAACTCGTAGGTTTTGAATGAAAAGCATTTAATACTGCAACTCGAGTTTCACAATTGAGCTACCGTCTATTCTTGATCAAAATTGACGGTGCCTCAAGTTGTGAAATTCGATGTACCAATTCAATAACTTTTTAAAACTAGTCGTAGGTTTTGAATGAAAAACATTTGATACTGCAACTCGAGTTTCACAATTGAGCTACCGTCTATTCCTGATCAAAATTGACGGTGCCTCAAGTTGTGAATTTCGACGTACCTCGAGGTTGTGATCATACCTCAGTGCGGTATCGAGTGAATTGCGATCTAATAGTTTTTGAATGAAAAACATTTGATACTGCCACTCGAGTTTCACAATTGAGCTACCGTCTATTCCTGATCAAAATTGACGGGGTCTCATGTTGTGAATTTCGACGTACCTCGCGGTTGTGATCATACCTCAGTACGGTATCCAGTGAATTGCGATCTAATAGTTTTAGTAAGCTATGGTAACTATAGTAATTCAATAACTTTTTAAAACTCGTAGGTTTTGAATGAAAAGCATTTAATACTGCCACTCGAGTTTCACAATTGAGCTACCGTCTATTCCTGATCAAAATTGACGGGGTCTCATGTTGTGAATTTCGACGTACCTCGCGGTTGTGATCATACCTCAGTACGGTATCCAGTGAATTGCGATCTAATAGTTTTAGTAAGCTATGGTAACTATAGTAATTCAATAACTTTTTAAAACTCGTAGGTTTTGAATGAAAAGCATTTAATACTGCAACTCGAGTTTCACAATTGAGCTACCGTCTATTCTTGATCAAAATTGACGGTGTCTCAAGTTGTGAAATTCGATGTACCAATTCAATAACTTTTTAAAACTAGTCGTAGGTTTTGAATGAAAAACATTTGATACTGCCACTCGAGTTTCACAATTGAGCTACCGTCTATTCTTGATCAAAATTGACGGTGCCTCAAGTTGTGAATTTCGATGTACCTCGCGGTTGTGATCATACCTCAGTACGGTATCCAGTGAATTGCGATCTAATAGTTTTAGTAATCTATGGTCACTATAGTAATTCAATAATTTTTTAATACTAGTCGTAGGTTTTGAATGAAAAACATTTAATACTGCAACTCGAGTTTCACAATTGAGCTACCGTCTATTCTTGATCAAAATTGACGGTGCCTCAAGTTGTGAATTTCGACGTACCGCGAGGTTGTGATCAGACCTCAGTACGGTATCGAGTAAATTGCGATCTAATTGTTTTAGTAATCTATGGTCACTATAGTAATTCAATAACTTTTTAAAACTAGTTGTAGGTTATGAATGAAAAACATTTGATACTACGATTCGAGTTTCACATTTGAGTCACCGTCTATTCCTGATCAAAATTGACAGTGCCTCAAGTTGTGAAATTCGATGTACCAATTCAATAACTTTTTAAAACTAGTCGTAGGTTTTGAATGAAAAACATTTGATACTGCAACTCGAGTTTCACAATTGAGCTACCGTCTATTCCTGATCAAAATTGACGGTGCCTCAAGTTGTGAATTTCGACGTACCTCGAGGTTGTGATCATACCTCAGTACGGTATCCAGTGAATTGCGATCTAATAGTTTTAGTAATCTATGGTCACTATAGTAATTCAATAATTTTTTAATACTAGTCGTAGGTTTTGAATGAAAAACATTTAATACTGCAACTCGAGTTTCACAATTGAGCTACCGTCTATTCTTGATCAAAATTGACGGTGCCTCAAGTTGTGAATTTCGACGTACCGCGAGGTTGTGATCATACCTCAGTGCGGTATCGAGTGAATTGCGATCTAATAGTTTTTGAATGAAAAACATTTGATACTGCAACTCGAGTTTCACAATTGAGCTACCGTCTATTCTTGATCAAAATTGACGGTGCCTCAAGTTGTGAAATTCGATGTACCAATTCAATAACTTTTTAAAACTAGTCGTAGGTTTTGAATGAAAAACATTTGATACTGCAACTCGAGTTTCACAATTGAGCTACCGTCTATTCCTGATCAAAATTGACGGTGCCTCAAGTTGTGAATTTCGACGTACCTCGAGGTTGTGATCATACCTCAGTGCGGTATCGAGTGAATTGCGATCTAATAGTTTTTGAATGAAAAACATTTGATACTGCCACTCGAGTTTCACAATTGAGCTACCGTCTATTCCTGATCAAAATTGACGGGGTCTCATGTTGTGAATTTCGACGTACCTCGCGGTTGTGATCATACCTCAGTACGGTATCCAGTGAATTGCGATCTAATAGTTTTAGTAAGCTATGGTAACTATAGTAATTCAATAACTTTTTAAAACTCGTAGGTTTTGAATGAAAAGCATTTAATACTGCCACTCGAGTTTCACAATTGAGCTACCGTCTATTCCTGATCAAAATTGACGGGGTCTCATGTTGTGAATTTCGACGTACCTCGCGGTTGTGATCATACCTCAGTACGGTATCCAGTGAATTGCGATCTAATAGTTTTAGTAAGCTATGGTAACTATAGTAATTCAATAACTTTTTAAAACTCGTAGGTTTTGAATGAAAAGCATTTAATACTGCAACTCGAGTTTCACAATTGAGCTACCGTCTATTCTTGATCAAAATTGACGGTGTCTCAAGTTGTGAAATTCGATGTACCAATTCAATAACTTTTTAAAACTAGTCGTAGGTTTTGAATGAAAAACATTTGATACTGCAACTCGAGTTTCACAATTGAGCTACCGTCTATTCCTGATCAAAATTGACGGTGCCTCAAGTTGTGAATTTCGACGTACCTCGAGGTTGTGATCATACCTCAGTGCGGTATCGAGTGAATTGCGATCTAATAGTTTTTGAATGAAAAACATTTGATACTGCCACTCGAGTTTCACAATTGAGCTACCGTCTATTCCTGATCAAAATTGACGGGGTCTCATGTTGTGAATTTCGACGTACCTCGCGGTTGTGATCATACCTCAGTACGGTATCCAGTGAATTGCGATCTAATAGTTTTAGTAAGCTATGGTAACTATAGTAATTCAATAACTTTTTAAAACTCGTAGGTTTTGAATGAAAAGCATTTAATACTGCAACTCGAGTTTCACAATTGAGCTACCGTCTATTCTTGATCAAAATTGACGGTGTCTCAAGTTGTGAAATTCGATGTACCAATTCAATAACTTTTTAAAACTAGTCGTAGGTTTTGAATGAAAAACATTTGATACTGCCACTCGAGTTTCACAATTGAGCTACCGTCTATTCCTGATCAAAATTGACGGGGTCTCATGTTGTGAATTTCGACGTACCTCGCGGTTGTGATCATACCTCAGTACGGTATCCAGTGAATTGCGATCTAATAGTTTTAGTAAGCTATGGTAACTATAGTAATTCAATAACTTTTTAAAACTCGTAGGTTTTGAATGAAAAGCATTTAATACTGCAACTCGAGTTTCACAATTGAGCTACCGTCTATTCTTGATCAAAATTGACGGTGTCTCAAGTTGTGAAATTCGATGTACCAATTCAATAACTTTTTAAAACTAGTCGTAGGTTTTGAATGAAAAACATTTGATACTGCCACTCGAGTTTCACAATTGAGCTACCGTCTATTCCTGATCAAAATTGACGGTGCCTCAATTTGTGAATTTCGACGTACCTCGAGGTTGTGATCATACCTCAGTACGGTATCCAGTGAATTGCGATCTAATAGTTTTAGTAAGCTATGGTAACTATAGTAATTCAATAACTTTTTAAAACTCGTAGGTTTTGAATGAAAAGCATTTAATACTGCAACTCGAGTTTCACAATTGAGCTACCGTCTATTCTTGATCAAAATTGACGGTGCCTCAAGTTGTGAAATTCGATGTACCAATTCAATAACTTTTTAAAACTAGTCGTAGGTTTTGAATGAAAAACATTTGATACTGCAACTCGAGTTTCACAATTGAGCTACCGTCTATTCCTGATCAAAATTGACGGTGCCTCAAGTTGTGAATTTCGACGTACCTCGAGGTTGTGATCATACCTCAGTGCGGTATCGAGTGAATTGCGATCTAATAGTTTTTGAATGAAAAACATTTGATACTGCCACTCGAGTTTCACAATTGAGCTACCGTCTATTCCTGATCAAAATTGACGGGGTCTCATGTTGTGAATTTCGACGTACCTCGCGGTTGTGATCATACCTCAGTACGGTATCCAGTGAATTGCGATCTAATAGTTTTAGTAAGCTATGGTAACTATAGTAATTCAATAACTTTTTAAAACTCGTAGGTTTTGAATGAAAAGCATTTAATACTGCCACTCGAGTTTCACAATTGAGCTACCGTCTATTCCTGATCAAAATTGACGGGGTCTCATGTTGTGAATTTCGACGTACCTCGCGGTTGTGATCATACCTCAGTACGGTATCCAGTGAATTGCGATCTAATAGTTTTAGTAAGCTATGGTAACTATAGTAATTCAATAACTTTTTAAAACTCGTAGGTTTTGAATGAAAAGCATTTAATACTGCAACTCGAGTTTCACAATTGAGCTACCGTCTATTCTTGATCAAAATTGACGGTGTCTCAAGTTGTGAAATTCGATGTACCAATTCAATAACTTTTTAAAACTAGTCGTAGGTTTTGAATGAAAAACATTTGATACTGCCACTCGAGTTTCACAATTGAGCTACCGTCTATTCCTGATCAAAATTGACGGTGCCTCAATTTGTGAATTTCGACGTACCTCGAGGTTGTGATCATACCTCAGTACGGTATCCAGTGAATTGCGATCTAATAGTTTTAGTAAGCTATGGTAACTATAGTAATTCAATAACTTTTTAAAACTCGTAGGTTTTGAATGAAAAGCATTTAATACTGCAACTCGAGTTTCACAATTGAGCTACCGTCTATTCTTGATCAAAATTGACGGTGCCTCAAGTTGTGAAATTCGATGTACCAATTCAATAACTTTTTAAAACTAGTCGTAGGTTTTGAATGAAAAACATTTGATACTGCAACTCGAGTTTCACAATTGAGCTACCGTCTATTCCTGATCAAAATTGACGGTGCCTCAAGTTGTGAATTTCGACGTACCTCGAGGTTGTGATCATACCTCAGTGCGGTATCGAGTGAATTGCGATCTAATAGTTTTTGAATGAAAAACATTTGATACTGCCACTCGAGTTTCACAATTGAGCTACCGTCTATTCCTGATCAAAATTGACGGGGTCTCATGTTGTGAATTTCGACGTACCTCGCGGTTGTGATCATACCTCAGTACGGTATCCAGTGAATTGCGATCTAATAGTTTTAGTAAGCTATGGTAACTATAGTAATTCAATAACTTTTTAAAACTCGTAGGTTTTGAATGAAAAGCATTTAATACTGCAACTCGAGTTTCACAATTGAGCTACCGTCTATTCTTGATCAAAATTGACGGTGTCTCAAGTTGTGAAATTCGATGTACCAATTCAATAACTTTTTAAAACTAGTCGTAGGTTTTGAATGAAAAACATTTGATACTGCCACTCGAGTTTCACAATTGAGCTACCGTCTATTCCTGATCAAAATTGACGGGGTCTCATGTTGTGAATTTCGACGTACCTCGCGGTTGTGATCATACCTCAGTACGGTATCCAGTGAATTGCGATCTAATAGTTTTAGTAAGCTATGGTAACTATAGTAATTCAATAACTTTTTAAAACTCGTAGGTTTTGAATGAAAAGCATTTAATACTGCAACTCGAGTTTCACAATTGAGCTACCGTCTATTCTTGATCAAAATTGACGGTGTCTCAAGTTGTGAAATTCGATGTACCAATTCAATAACTTTTTAAAACTAGTCGTAGGTTTTGAATGAAAAACATTTGATACTGCCACTCGAGTTTCACAATTGAGCTACCGTCTATTCCTGATCAAAATTGACGGGGTCTCATGTTGTGAATTTCGACGTACCTCGAGGTTGTGATCATACCCCAGTACGGTATCGAGTGAATTGCGATCTAATAGTTTTAGTAAACTATGGTCACGAGATTGATAGAAAATTGTAAATTAAATCTGATAGTAATTCAATAACTTTTTAAAACTAGTCGTAGGTTTTGAATGAAAATCATATGATACTACGATTCGAGTTTCACATTTGAGTCACCGTCTATTCCTGATCAAAATTGACGGGGTCTCATGTTGTGAATTTCGACGTACCTCGAGGTTGTGATCATACCTCAGTACGGTATCCAGTGAATTGCGATCTAATAGTTTTAGTAAGCTATGGTACCTATAGTAATTCAATAACATTTTAAAACTAGTCGTGGGTTTTGAATGAAACACATTTGATACTGCAACTCGAGTTTCACAATTGAGCTACCGTCTATTCTTGATCAAAATTGACGGTGCCTCAAGTTGTGAATTTCGACGTACCGCGAGGTTGTGATCAGACCTCAGTACGGTATCGAGTAAATTGCGATCTAATTGTTTTAGTAATCTATGGTCACTATAGTAATTCAATAATTTTTTAATACTAGTCGTAGGTTTTGAATGAAAAACATTTGATACTGCAACTCGAGTTTCACAATTGAGCTACCGTCTATTCCTGATCAAAATTGACGGTGCCTCAAGTTGTGAATTTCGACGTACCTCGAGGTTGTGATCATACCTCAGTGCGGTATCGAGTGAATTGCGATCTAATAGTTTTTGAATGAAAAACATTTGATACTGCAACTCGAGTTTCACAATTGAGCTACCGTCTATTCCTGATCAAAATTGACGGTGCCTCAAGTTGTGAATTTCGATGTACCTCGCGGTTGTGATCATACCTCAGTACGGTATCCAGTGAATTGCGATCTAATAGTTTTAGTAATCTATGGTCACTATAGTAATTCAATAATTTTTTAATACTAGTCGTAGGTTTTGAATGAAAAACATTTAATACTGCAACTCGAGTTTCACAATTGAGCTACCGTCTATTCTTGATCAAAATTGACGGTGCCTCAAGTTGTGAATTTCGACGTACCGCGAGGTTGTGATCAGACCTCAGTACGGTATCGAGTAAATTGCGATCTAATTGTTTTAGTAATCTATGGTCACTATAGTAATTCAATAACTTTTTAAAACTAGTTGTAGGTTATGAATGAAAAACATTTGATACTACGATTCGAGTTTCACATTTGAGTCACCGTCTATTCCTGATCAAAATTGACGGTGCCTCAAGTTGTGAAATTCGATGTACCAATTCAATAACTTTTTAAAACTAGTCGTAGGTTTTGAATGAAAAACATTTGATACTGCAACTCGAGTTTCACAATTGAGCTACCGTCTATTTCTGATCAAAATTGACGGTGCCTCAAGTTGTGAATTTCGACGTACCTCGAGGTTGTGATCATACCTCAGTACGGTATCCAGTGAATTGCGATCTAATAGTTTTAGTAATCTATGGTCACTATAGTAATTCAATAATTTTTTAATACTAGTCGTAGGTTTTGAATGAAAAACATTTAATACTGCAACTCGAGTTTCACAATTGAGCTACCGTCTATTCCTGATCAAAATTGACGGGGTCTCATGTTGTGAATTTCGACGTACCTCGCGGTTGTGATCATACCTCAGTACGGTATCCAGTGAATTGCGATCTAATAGTTTTAGTAATCTATGGTCACTATAGTAATTCAATAATTTTTTAATACTAGTCGTAGGTTTTGAATGTAAAACATTTGATACTGCAACTCGAGTTTCACAATTGAGCTACCGTCTATTCCTGATCAAAATTGACGGTGCCTCAAGTTGTGAATTTCGACGTACCTCGAGGTTGTGATCATACCTCAGTGCGGTATCGAGTGAATTGCGATCTAATAGTTTTTGAATGAAAAACATTTGATACTGCAACTCGAGTTTCACAATTGAGCTACCGTCTATTCCTGATCAAAATTGACGGTGCCTCAAGTTGTGAATTTCGATGTACCTCGCGGTTGTGATCATACCTCAGTACGGTATCCAGTGAATTGCGATCTAATAGTTTTAGTAATCTATGGTCACTATAGTAATTCAATAATTTTTTAATACTAGTCGTAGGTTTTGAATGAAAAACATTTAATACTGCAACTCGAGTTTCACAATTGAGCTACCGTCTATTCTTGATCAAAATTGACGGTGCCTCAAGTTGTGAAATTCGATGTACCAATTCAATAACTTTTTAAAACTAGTCGTAGGTTTTGAATGAAAAACATTTGATACTGCAACTCGAGTTTCACAATTGAGCTACCGTCTATTCCTGATCAAAATTGACGGTGCCTCAAGTTGTGAATTTCGACGTACCTCGAGGTTGTGATCATACCTCAGTGCGGTATCGAGTGAATTGCGATCTAATAGTTTTTGAATGAAAAACATTTGATACTGCAACTCGAGTTTCACATTTGAGTCACCGTCTATTCCTGATCAAAATTGACGGGGTCTCATGTTGTGAATTTCGACGTACCTCGAGGTTGTGATCATACCTCAGTACGGTATCCAGTGAATTGCGATCTAATAGTTTTAGTAAGCTATGGTACCTATAGTAATTCAATAACATTTTAAAACTAGTCGTGGGTTTTGAATGAAACACATTTGATACTGCAACTCGAGTTTCACAATTGAGCTACCGTCTATTCTTGATCAAAATTGACGGTGCCTCAAGTTGTGAATTTCGACGTACCGCGAGGTTGTGATCAGACCTCAGTACGGTATCGAGTAAATTGCGATCTAATTGTTTTAGTAATCTATGGTCACTATAGTAATTCAATAATTTTTTAATACTAGTCGTAGGTTTTGAATGAAAAACATTTGATACTGCAACTCGAGTTTCACAATTGAGCTACCGTCTATTCCTGATCAAAATTGACGGTGCCTCAAGTTGTGAATTTCGACGTACCTCGAGGTTGTGATCATACCTCAGTGCGGTATCGAGTGAATTGCGATCTAATAGTTTTTGAATGAAAAACATTTGATACTGCAACTCGAGTTTCACAATTGAGCTACCGTCTATTCCTGATCAAAATTGACGGTGCCTCAAGTTGTGAATTTCGATGTACCTCGCGGTTGTGATCATACCTCAGTACGGTATCCAGTGAATTGCGATCTAATAGTTTTAGTAATCTATGGTCACTATAGTAATTCAATAATTTTTTAATACTAGTCGTAGGTTTTGAATGAAAAACATTTAATACTGCAACTCGAGTTTCACAATTGAGCTACCGTCTATTCTTGATCAAAATTGACGGTGCCTCAAGTTGTGAATTTCGACGTACCGCGAGGTTGTGATCAGAACTCAGTACGGTATCGAGTAAATTGCGATCTAATTGTTTTAGTAATCTATGGTCACTATAGTAATTCAATAATTTTTTAATACTAGTCGTAGGTTTTGAATGAAAAACATTTAATACTGCAACTCGAGTTTCACAATTGAGCTACCGTCTATTCTTGATCAAAATTGACGGTGCCTCAAGTTGTGAAATTCGATGTACCAATTCAATAACTTTTTAAAACTAGTCGTAGGTTTTGAATGAAAAACATTTGATACTGCAACTCGAGTTTCACAATTGAGCTACCGTCTATTCCTGATCAAAATTGACGGTGCCTCAAGTTGTGAATTTCGACGTACCTCGAGGTTGTGATCATACCTCAGTGCGGTATCCAGTGAATTGCGATCTAATAGTTTTAGTAATCTATGGTCACTATAGTAATTCAATAATTTTTTAATACTAGTCGTAGGTTTTGAATGAAAAACATTTAATACTGCAACTCGAGTTTCACAATTGAGCTACCGTCTATTCTTGATCAAAATTGACGGTGCCTCAAGTTGTGAATTTCGACGTACCGCGAGGTTGTGATCAGACCTCAGTACGGTATCGAGTAAATTGCGATCTAATTGTTTTAGTAATCTATGGTCACTATAGTAATTCAATAATTTTTTAATACTAGTCGTAGGTTTTGAATGAAAAACATTTGATACTGCAACTCGAGTTTCACAATTGAGCTACCGTCTATTCCTGATCAAAATTGACGGTGCCTCAAGTTGTGAATTTCGACGTACCTCGAGGTTGTGATCATACCTCAGTACGGTATCCAGTGAATTGCGATCTAATAGTTTTAGTAATCTATGGTCACTATAGTAATTCAATAATTTTTTAATACTAGTCGTAGGTTTTGAATGAAAAACATTTAATACTGCAACTCGAGTTTCACAATTGAGCTACCGTCTATTCTTGATCAAAATTGACGGTGCCTCAAGTTGTGAATTTCGACGTACCGCGAGGTTGTGATCAGACCTCAGTACGGTATCGAGTAAATTGCGATCTAATTGTTTTAGTAATCTATGGTCACTATAGTAATTCAATAATTTTTTAATACTAGTCGTAGGTTTTGAATGAAAAACATTTAATACTGCAACTCGAGTTTCACAATTGAGCTACCGTCTATTCTTGATCAAAATTGACGGTGCCTCAAGTTGTGAATTTCGACGTACCGCGAGGTTGTGATCAGACCTCAGTACGGTATCGAGTAAATTGCGATCTAATTGTTTTAGTAATCTATGGTCACTATAGTAATTCAATAATTTTTTAATACTAGTCGTAGGTTTTGAATGAAAAACATTTGATACTGCAACTCGAGTTTCACAATTGAGCTACCGTCTATTCCTGATCAAAATTGACGGTGCCTCAAGTTGTGAATTTCGACGTACCTCGAGGTTGTGATCATACCTCAGTGCGGTATCGAGTGAATTGCGATCTAATAGTTTTTGAATGAAAAACATTTGATACTGCAACTCGAGTTTCACAATTGAGCTACCGTCTATTCCTGATCAAAATTGACGGTGCCTCAAGTTGTGAATTTCGATGTACCTCGCGGTTGTGATCATACCTCAGTACGGTATCCAGTGAATTGCGATCTAATAGTTTTAGTAATCTATGGTCACTATAGTAATTCAATAATTTTTTAATACTAGTCGTAGGTTTTGAATGAAAAACATTTAATACTGCAACTCGAGTTTCACAATTGAGCTACCGTCTATTCTTGATCAAAATTGACGGTGCCTCAAGTTGTGAATTTCGACGTACCGCGAGGTTGTGATCAGAACTCAGTACGGTATCGAGTAAATTGCGATCTAATTGTTTTAGTAATCTATGGTCACTATAGTAATTCAATAATTTTTTAATACTAGTCGTAGGTTTTGAATGAAAAACATTTAATACTGCAACTCGAGTTTCACAATTGAGCTACCGTCTATTCTTGATCAAAATTGACGGTGCCTCAAGTTGTGAAATTCGATGTACCAATTCAATAACTTTTTAAAACTAGTCGTAGGTTTTGAATGAAAAACATTTGATACTGCAACTCGAGTTTCACAATTGAGCTACCGTCTATTCCTGATCAAAATTGACGGTGCCTCAAGTTGTGAATTTCGACGTACCTCGAGGTTGTGATCATACCTCAGTGCGGTATCGAGTGAATTGCGATCTAATAGTTTTTGAATGAAAAACATTTGATACTGCAACTCGAGTTTCACAATTGAGCTACCGTCTATTCCTGATCAAAATTGACGGTGCCTCAAGTTGTGAATTTCGATGTACCTCGCGGTTGTGATCATACCTCAGTACGGTATCCAGTGAATTGCGATCTAATAGTTTTAGTAATCTATGGTCACTATAGTAATTCAATAATTTTTTAATACTAGTCGTAGGTTTTGAATGAAAAACATTTAATACTGCAACTCGAGTTTCACAATTGAGCTACCGTCTATTCTTGATCAAAATTGACGGTGCCTCAAGTTGTGAATTTCGACGTACCGCGAGGTTGTGATCAGAACTCAGTACGGTATCGAGTAAATTGCGATCTAATTGTTTTAGTAATCTATGGTCACTATAGTAATTCAATAATTTTTTAATACTAGTCGTAGGTTTTGAATGAAAAACATTTAATACTGCAACTCGAGTTTCACAATTGAGCTACCGTCTATTCTTGATCAAAATTGACGGTGCCTCAAGTTGTGAAATTCGATGTACCAATTCAATAACTTTTTAAAACTAGTCGTAGGTTTTGAATGAAAAACATTTGATACTGCAACTCGAGTTTCACAATTGAGCTACCGTCTATTCCTGATCAAAATTGACGGTGCCTCAAGTTGTGAATTTCGACGTACCTCGAGGTTGTGATCATACCTCAGTGCGGTATCGAGTGAATTGCGATCTAATAGTTTTTGAATGAAAAACATTTGATACTGCAACTCGAGTTTCACAATTGAGCTACCGTCTATTCCTGATCAAAATTGACGGTGCCTCAAGTTGTGAATTTCGACGTACCTCGAGGTTGTGATCATACCTCAGTACGGTATCCAGTGAATTGCGATCTAATAGTTTTAGTAATCTATGGTCACTATAGTAATTCAATAATTTTTTAATACTAGTCGTAGGTTTTGAATGAAACACATTTGATACTGCAACTCGAGTTTCACAATTGAGCTACCGTCTATTCCTGATCCAAACTGACGGTGTCTCAAGTTGTAAATTTCGACGTACCTCGATGTTGTGATCATACCTCAGTACGGTATCCAGTGAATTGCGATCTAATAGTTTTAGTAATCTATGGTCACTATAGTAATTCAATAATTTTTTAATACTAGTCGTAGGTTTTGAATGAAAAACATTTAATACTGCAACTCGAGTTTCACAATTGAGCTACCGTCTATTCTTGATCAAAATTGACGGTGCCTCAAGTTGTGAAATTCGATGTACCAATTCAATAACTTTTTAAAACTAGTCGTAGGTTTTGAATGAAAAACATTTGATACTGCAACTCGAGTTTCACAATTGAGCTACCGTCTATTCCTGATCAAAATTGACGGTGCCTCAAGTTGTGAATTTCGACGTACCTCGAGGTTGTGATCATACCTCAGTGCGGTATCGAGTGAATTGCGATCTAATAGTTTTTGAATGAAAAACATTTGATACTGCAACTCGAGTTTCACAATTGAGCTACCGTCTATTCCTGATCAAAATTGACGGTGCCTCAAGTTGTGAATTTCGATGTACCTCGCGGTTGTGATCATACCTCAGTACGGTATCCAGTGAATTGCGATCTAATAGTTTTAGTAATCTATGGTCACTATAGTAATTCAATAATTTTTTAATACTAGTCGTAGGTTTTGAATGAAAAACATTTAATACTGCAACTCGAGTTTCACAATTGAGCTACCGTCTATTCTTGATCAAAATTGACGGTGCCTCAAGTTGTGAATTTCGACGTACCGCGAGGTTGTGATCAGAACTCAGTACGGTATCGAGTAAATTGCGATCTAATTGTTTTAGTAATCTATGGTCACTATAGTAATTCAATAATTTTTTAATACTAGTCGTAGGTTTTGAATGAAAAACATTTAATACTGCAACTCGAGTTTCACAATTGAGCTACCGTCTATTCTTGATCAAAATTGACGGTGCCTCAAGTTGTGAAATTCGATGTACCAATTCAATAACTTTTTAAAACTAGTCGTAGGTTTTGAATGAAAAACATTTGATACTGCAACTCGAGTTTCACAATTGAGCTACCGTCTATTCCTGATCAAAATTGACGGTGCCTCAAGTTGTGAATTTCGACGTACCTCGAGGTTGTGATCATACCTCAGTGCGGTATCGAGTGAATTGCGATCTAATAGTTTTTGAATGAAAAACATTTGATACTGCAACTCGAGTTTCACAATTGAGCTACCGTCTATTCCTGATCAAAATTGACGGTGCCTCAAGTTGTGAATTTCGACGTACCTCGAGGTTGTGATCATACCTCAGTACGGTATCCAGTGAATTGCGATCTAATAGTTTTAGTAATCTATGGTCACTATAGTAATTCAATAATTTTTTAATACTAGTCGTAGGTTTTGAATGAAACACATTTGATACTGCAACTCGAGTTTCACAATTGAGCTACCGTCTATTCCTGATCCAAACTGACGGTGTCTCAAGTTGTAAATTTCGACGTACCTCGATGTTGTGATCATACCTCAGTACGGTATCCAGTGAATTGCGATCTAATAGTTTTAGTAATCTATGGTCACTATAGTAATTCAATAACTTTTTAAAACTAGTCGTAGGTTTTGAATGAAAAACATTTGATACTGCAACTCGAGTTTCACAATTGAGCTACCGTCTATTCCTGATCAAAATTGACGGTGCCTCAAGTTGTGAATTTCGACGTACCTCGAGGTTGTGATCATACCTCAGTGCGGTATCGAGTGAATTGCGATCTAATAGTTTTTGAATGAAAAACATTTGATACTGCAACTCGAGTTTCACAATTGAGCTACCGTCTATTCCTGATCAAAATTGACGGTGCCTCAAGTTGTGAATTTCGACGTACCTCGAGGTTGTGATCATACCTCAGTACGGTATCCAGTGAATTGCGATCTAATAGTTTTAGTAATCTATGGTCACTATAGTAATTCAATAATTTTTTAATACTAGTCGTAGGTTTTGAATGAAAAACATTTAATACTGCAACTCGAGTTTCACAATTGAGCTACCGTCTATTCTTGATCAAAATTGACGGTGCCTCAAGTTGTGAATTTCGACGTACCGCGAGGTTGTGATCAGAACTCAGTACGGTATCGAGTAAATTGCGATCTAATTGTTTTAGTAATCTATGGTCACTATAGTAATTCAATAACTTTTTAAAACTAGTTGTAGGTTATGAATGAAAAACATTTGATACTACGATTCGAGTTTCACATTTGAGTCACCGTCTATTCCTGATCAAAATTGACGGTGCCTCAAGTTGTGAAATTCGATGTACCAATTCAATAACTTTTTAAAACTAGTCGTAGGTTTTGAATGAAAAACATTTGATACTGCAACTCGAGTTTCACAATTGAGCTACCGTCTATTCCTGATCAAAATTGACGGTGCCTCAAGTTGTGAATTTCGACGTACCTCGAGGTTGTGATCATACCTCAGTACGGTATCCAGTGAATTGCGATCTAATAGTTTTAGTAATCTATGGTCACTATAGTAATTCAATACTTTTTTAATACTAGTCGTAGGTTTTGAATGAAAAACATTTAATACTGCAACTCGAGTTTCACAATTGAGCTACCGTCTATTCTTGATCAAAATTGACGGTGCCTCAAGTTGTGAATTTCGACGTACCGCGAGGTTGTGATCAGACCTCAGTACGGTATCGAGTAAATTGCGATCTAATTGTTTTAGTAATCTATGGTCACTATAGTAATTCAATAACTTTTTAAAACTAGTCGTAGATTTTGAATGAAATACATTTGATACTACATTCGAGTTTCACATTTCATGTACAGGGTGGCCGATGACGAGGTCTAGGTGGTGCACTTCATAGATATTGGTGTATGAGTGTAATAATAACATAAAAAGTTATAGTCGAAAGGTGCTAAAAATGCTTATATTTTATTTCTAGACAAATATAAAATACTCAAAAAAATACACCAAAAATGACTGAAATCTCTAAAATAATTGTCTTTTAAAAAAGTATAAGATTAGTTGAGTTTGATATTTTCCGCAACAAAATTACAGATAAAAAGAACTGAGATCAATCAAACAAAGTCAAGTTTATTATATTTAATCATAAAATTTTTTTAATTTATCAAATTTAGAAATGTTATTAACTGCAAAACAATGTAAAAATATAATAATAAAAATAAATATATAAAAATGGAAAAATTGAATGATTGTGTAAAAAACTGTAAAGCATAGTCTAAATACAAACTTTTATAGTGATTAACTATTTTTATTAGAATTTTATAACAATTTACAGTGTACAACTTTATAACATTAAATAAACGTTTTATCAAATTAATAAAATCCAAAAAGTGTGGACATTCGATCGTTTATTTGTCGTTTTTTCCAATATTTCTTAAACTTTCATTCCAGCGTTTCAAAGTGTGATATTAAAAGTTTTTAAAATGTTTTTAGAACCGTTTCATGTTAGGGCTACATTAAAACATTCACTAAACATATTTATTATTTATTTTATCATTATTATTGCCAATAAGATATCATGTTTGCAGTATACTTAATACTATCAAAATTTGGTAATATTTTGATACTTGCTAATGAGAATTTTTATTGTAAAAAATATCAAAATATTTAATTATATTTTAATTTTAAATATTTAATTTTAAATATTATGACATATAGTAAAGTTAGTTTACTTTACTTAATTTTTTTTTTCAAGAGATAAATAGCATTATCATTTTTGTTAAAAAAACGAATACAAGTTAAAAGATAATGTTATACATAGCACCTGCACGTTCGGTCTCGCTTCGCTTGAGGTAAACATATTTTACTAATCAGAATTTTTATAATAAAAATATAAATAATTCTAAATTACGTTACCTATTGTAGAAATTGCTTAACTATTATATTTAAAATATGTTTCGCATAAAACGCGTTTTATGAAACTATGCTAATATTTTGATACTTTGTTGCTATGTATGTTTATTTGGAAATATAAGTTACAAAACCTTCTCATCGAACCAACTTCATCTGCTGTCCAATGCAACCAGCAAAGATTCTAAACTTTAAAAATTATTCTAAGTTTATAATTTTTTAATGATATTAATTGAGTTGTACTTGCTATCACTGTGTAAACGTTGCAGACGCTACTCTTGTCTTTGATATATTTTCTGACGGTAAAGTTTTTAGTAAAAATTGTATCACACGTTGTTTTACCTAGAATTCTTTTAAAATTTTTAAATCAAAGTTTAGATTATTATTCTCATTCATTAAATTTTGATTTCAAGTATATTTAAAATAATATTATTTTGTATACTGTTGTAGTCCAGAATCTTTCTCTATAGTTTAGTTTTGTTTCAAATTCTACAAAATTTATTAGCTGTTACTTTCCACATGGTATTTTTAATGACAGAAAAATTAGTTTGAAGCAGACACAATTAACTTTTAAGCTGATATAGCTTTTGTATACTTGTCCATGATTAATTGAAGCATCTAAAATATTTATAATGTCTGAGTCTACTGCAAAGCATTCTTAACAGTTCATGTTGACAGATGTATTAATCCATTTAATATTAATGGACATAGAGGTAGAGGTCTTCGCAGAGTTTCAAAAAAATTTTTGTTAGATTATTCAGATATACTTGAAACAGCTATGATTTGTTCTTCTTGTAGAAAGTCGTACTTTTCTGTAAATTTTAATTTATCGAATAACTCTCTAAATGAGCCGAGGGAGGAAGAAAAGACCACAAAATAAGAGAATTCGTCTGTCGGGAGAAGCTCAACTAGAACAAATGTTGGATGGTCTGAAAAGTAAGTTATCTTTTTTACCTCCAAATGATCCATTGATAGTTTCTACTTTGACAATAGCACCTGAATGCTGGACATTACGCAATATTGAATCAGAGTTTAATGTCTCTTTAAGAATTGCAAAAAAGGCGAGAGATTTGAAAGATGAATTCGGTATCTTAGCAATTCCTGATCCGAAAAAGGGAAAAGTTTACCTGAAATTACAATTAAAGAGGTAAACAAATTTTATGAATCTGATATTAACAGTCGAGTTATGCCGAATAAGAAAGACGTAGTTAAAATTAACGAAAATGGTGAAACTCAGTATGTTCCAAAAAGATTGCTACTATGTGATATTAAAGTATTATATCGAACTTTTAAAGAAGAATGTCCACAATTTCCTATCAGCTTTAGTAAATTCTCCGAACTACGTCCAAAATGGTGTGTTTTGGCTGGTGAAATAGGCACGCATAGCGTGTGTGTATGTGTAATACACCAAACTTTCAAGGCCATGCATCTTATGCGGAAATCTGAATCCTGCTTGTTTTTTAGGAAGTTGTCAAAAATGTGGCAATTTTTTAATATTTGAAGAACATGTATCTTCTGTATTATACGAAAATAAGATTGAAGAATTAATTTTTAGTATCTGGCAGTCAACAAATAAATGTACTTTAAAAAGAGAATGTCTTTCGGTGGATGATTTTACGTCTGAATTGTCTTTGAGTTTAAAAAAAACTTATACCACATCATTTCATCGCAAAGATCAATCTAAATATATAAAAGATCAGAAGAACATTTACAAGAGAACGAAGGACTTCTGGAGATGGATTATTCTGAAAATTTTGCTTACGTCGTTCAGGATGCTGCTCAGCAATTTCATTTTAACAATGATCAGTGTAGTTAACAATAAATGTTGCAGTACTATATTACAGAGAAGATAATGAAACAAGGCATTGTAGTTTTATAGCACTTTCTGAATGTACTACTCATGATACGGCCGCAGTTTATATTTTACAAGAAAAGATTATTTCTGAAATAAAGCAAAGATTCCCAAAAATGAATAAGATTATATACGTCACAGATGGTGCAAAGCAGCACTATAAAAATAGATATCAAATGATGAACTTGGTTAATCATGAGTCAGATTTCCAAATAATGGCGGATTGGCATTTCCATGCTACTGCTCATGGAAAGGGTTCATGTGACGGAGTAGGAGCCGTGTTAAAAAGAGAAGCTACTCGTAATAGCTTGCAGGCCAAAGCTACGGAAGCGATTTTAAATTCAAAACAACTTTATGACTAGGCGAGACAAAAGTTCCAAACAATAACATTCTTTCACTATTCCAAAAAAGATTACGAAAAAACTTCAAGATCACTAAAGAAAAGATTCTCGGCTGCACCGGTCAGTTACATTATTTAAGTGCACTGAAGTAAAAGTAAACAAATAAAATTTAGCTTCGTGATCAAATTCAGTGGACCAAAATTTATAAAAAAAGCCTTCGTCAATGATTTTCCTCTAGATGTAAATTTCTTAACCGCGTAAAAAAGACATTTTGGATGGTTTTTTGAGGTTAGGGACGAACGCTTGATGTATCGTTAAAAATTACCGTCGGATTCTTGTTCAGCAGCTCAAAATACATAAAAATAGTCGTTGCTTAGAATTTTTCTGAGCCCGTGATTTCTGACAGCTTGATCATTTCGTAAAGTAGTAATTTTTTAAGGTTAGGGAACGCGTAGCTCCGTCTGGGAACAAAATTTTAAAAAACGCCCCTCACTAACCAAAAGTCAAGATTATATCGATTCGAGTACATAAAAAATGCTAAATTTTACATATTTTAAAAAATTTTTAGATCAAAATGAATTTTGGGCAGAGCTTTGTTACGTTTGACATGGAACGTCCCACACACACACACACACACATATATATATATATATATATATATATATATATATATATATATATATATATATATAATATCTTTATTGTATTTCACTATTCGTGTTTACAATCTTTGTACATTCGTTTCTTTATATATATTTTGCTCTGTTCCTACTCTAACCTAACCTAGTGTGTCATTTGTGTCTCTGTAGGTAGTGTTCCTGTTTACATGTGTGTGAGTGTGTTTAAATTCTCCTGCTGCTTCTGTTTTCGTGTCTGTTTGTGCATGTGTGTGTGTTTGCCTGTATAAGTCTGTACGCGTATGCATGTGTTTGATTTTATGTGTGTTTGTTTTTGTTTGTGAGTGTTTTTCATCTACTCTGCCTTTGTGTGTATGTTGATAAGTTTGATCCATCTTTCTTCTCTCTTCTCTCTCTTCCTTTCTTTTTCTTTTCTTTCTCTCCATCCTTATCTGCTACTCATCGTCTTCCTCATCTGACTCTTCTGACTTCCAGATGTTGTATCGTCCCTCATCTCTCCTTTCTATCCCTTTCCCTTCTTAACTATTCTATCCTTCTTGTCGTCTCACTTGTACATCTCTCCTTCTATTTCGGCTACCCACTCTTTTTTGTGCTTTACCTCGTACTCCTCCTTTTCATCCTCTTCTTTTCTCCTTTTCTCTCTCATTATCAAGGCTCTGACCCTTCTCTCTGATAACCATTGTTCCAGCCTTATTTTGCCTTCTTCTTTGATTTCCACTCTCTTCTCCCATATCGCTTCCATGTCCTCTTTCCTTTTCAAAGTGATTTTCTTTGTGTGTTCCGCTCTCGTATCTTCCATTTCCTATTCTATTCCTTCCATGATGTCGTGTAACCAGTCTTTTATAGAATCTTCTTCTGTCCAATTATTTAGGTGTATTATTAAACCTCTTTCCCATACTTTGCACTTGCTATCTCCTCTCCTATAGCTATAGCTGGCCGCGTCCGCCTTCCTTTCTCTCAAGATTATCTCTTCTCCTTTCTCATACCCTCTTCTCACTTTTCTCATCTCCTGCCTTTTCTTTATCGCCTTCACTCTATTTTTCTTACCTTCACGGCCGTCCCTCATCTCATCTATCTCTTTCTGTAAGTTTCTCATTTTCCCCTTTAAAATTTCCACATCCTATCTCACATCCTGCATTTTCTTCTCCAGGGCTTCTCTTCTCTCTCTCTCTCTCTCTCTCTCTCTCTCTCTCAAACCTCGCCTTAATTTTCCAACCTTCCTTCTCCCCTCGCAATTCCTTCATCTCTCTGTCTTTCTTCTTGTCTCCATACATCTTCTCCTTTTCACTTTTTTTATCTTCTCCTTTTACTACTTGTCTTATCTTTACTAACCTCTTTTTTATCTGTGGCTCACCACGTGTTTTCTTTTCTGTCTTGTTCCGATTCTCATTCCTCGTCCAAGTTCCACTCCCCACCTGTGTCGTGTTCTAGCCCGCGCCTAGTGCCTTTTGAATTTCCCACTGTTCCTCCTGTTCCGTTCGTATCTCCCTGTTCACTGAATGTCCCTGCTTTCTATTTAGTTACTACGTCTGGTTCTTTCAGTTTTTCCTTATTTGTTTTATCCTCTCCTCTTCTCTATTGCTACCATTACTATTCAATTGCGCTTTGTGTTCTTTCGTTTGCTCTTTTCTCTCTTTGTATCAGATTTTCTTTTATATTTCTTCAGTTTTCTCCTTTTCTTTCCTTCACCATATTATTCTGTATAGTTTCGCCAGATTTTTTCTTTCCCCATTTAGAATCCTTTTCCAGTTGTCCTGCCTGTTACCTGATTTTTTACATCTCGAGAATATGTGCTCATACGTTTCTTCCTTTTCTTTACATAGCCTGCATCTTCTTTCCTCCTCTTTCAACCAGTATTTGTACCCACTTGCTTCGTTTCCCATTCTAAATCTTGCCGTTATCGTTAGCCCTTTTTCCCTGTGTTACCTACTCTCCTCAACTATTCTGGAGTCTCTCCCTGTGTTTTTATTAATTCTTTTACATCTCTCGCTTGTCTGGACTCATTCAATTTGCTTTCCCAGCTCTGCAATTGTATGTCCTTCTCGATTTCTACGAGCTCCAACCACACCTGCTCTCCTGCTCTCATTTTTCTGTGGTATTCAAATATGGCATATCCTCTTTTGTTTAACTCCTCTTCTCTTTGTCCTCGCTTTTTTCTTTTTCCTCTCTTATTGTCCTCTTATTTTCCTTCCCGTTTTCTTTTAACATATATCCTAAGTAGTCAAAGTTTTTCACTACCTCTATCTCCTTCTCTTCCCATATAAATTTTTTCTCCTTTTCCTCCTTCCTCCATTTTTGAATACCATTATCTTCGATTTTTCTGTGTTTAGTTCTAGACCTTTCCTCTCTATTATCCTTTTGAATTTCTTTAGCATCTGCTTTAGCCCTGTCGCGTTGTTCGCCACCATCACAACATCATCCGCGTATGCGATCGACCAGAATTTCTTTTTTCCTAATACTATCCCCCCTTCCTGTATTTTGCTTAATTCCTTCTCTGTGTCCGCCATTGCTACGTTGAATAGCGTCGGGCCTAATGGGCATCCTTGTCTCACTCCTTTATGTATTTCGAACCCTCCTATCTTAAGTCTGCATTCTTCATCCCACCAGGTGTTTTTCTTTCTTTTCTTACCGCCTACCTTTCTCTTTCTAACTGCTTTTTCCAATTTTCTTTTTAATTCCGGCCATTCTGTTTCCTTCTTGCCTTTCTCTAATTCTTCTCTGAATTGCCCTATGGCTTTTTCATTCCATATTACTCTTTCTACGATTCTGTCTTTCTCTTCTTCTGTTTTCCCGGATAATTTTCCCAACTCTATCTCTATTGCGTTGTGGTCCGATTCTAGCCTGTAAACGATGTTCATTTTGCCTACCCCATTTGTTATCACATAGTCTATCACTGAGCACACTGCTCCTCCTATGTGTGTATATTCGCCGTTTCATCTCCTTCGATATTACCATTTAATATACTGAGTCCCCCCAAGTTCTTCCCCTTCTCGGTTTATCTTTTCATCTTCCGATTCCCTGTTCTCTTCGTTGCCTTCTTCGTAGAGTCCGCCTCCTTCCTGACCCGTTCTTACATTCATATCTCCACACTAAATCAATTTCTCGCCCCTGGCGTTTTCCATCATCCCCTCTATCTCTTTAAAGTTTTCTTTTATTTCCTCTCTCATGTATGTGGTACCTATCCACCATATATCTCTTTTCCCTAATATTCTCGCCCCTATAAATTCATTTTTCTTTTCTTTCAACCACTCCACTCTCTCTATTTTTGTTCCCTGTTTCACCGCCATCACCATTCCCCCTTTCATTCTACCTATTTCTCCACCTTTCTTCGCATTTCTGGCTCTAACTTCATAACCTCCTAATTTATTTTCCTAGTATTAGCCTTCTTTATCTTCCAGCCACATTTCCTGCAGACAGATTACATCAAACCCCTTTATATATCCCCATGTTCTCTCATCTATACCTTTTATTCCCGCTACATTCCAATTAATTATTCTTATGTTCCCTTCCTCCTCGCTTTTCTTCCTCTCCTGTCCTTTTCTTTCTCCGAAAAAATTCTTGTTCTCTTTCCTTCCATAAATACTCTACCCCATTTATCCATAGTTTATTGTATCCTATTTTGACCTCTTTTCCTTCTTTGTTTTCCTTTATCGCGTATTCTCTCAGTTTTTCTTTATTTCTTCTCTTTTTCCATGTTAGATCGTTGTCTATGAATATATCAGACCCTTGTAACCCAGCCTTCTCTCTCATGATATTACTCGTTTTTCTTCCCAGTTTCTACATTCCGTCCCTATTCTACGGAGCTTCACGTTCAATGACCACGTTTTCCTCAACGTAACCTCTACTTCGAGTTGCTTCTTTATCCAGTCTTCTACCGTCTTCCTATCCCATTTTTCTTCTTTCCACCCTGCTATTATAATATTATTCTTTTTCCTATCCCTCTCTCTTTCCTCGATCCTCCATTCCATTTCTTCTATGTGCTTTCTGCCCCTCTCCTTTTCCGTTACCTTTCCCTTATACTCTCTCTCTCTCTCTCTCTCTCTCTCTCTCTCTCTCTCTTTCTCTCTCTCTCTCTCTCTTTCTCTCTCTCTCTCTCTCTCTCTCTCTCTCTCTCTCTCTCTCTCTCTCTCTCTCTCTCTCTCTCTCTCTCTCTCTCTCTCTACCACTACCCTTGCCTCTCTCTTCCCCTTTTCCAGACTTTCTATCTTCCCTAATATCTCTTCAATTTCCTCTTTTCTCTCTTTTCTTTCGCGTTCTATTCTCACTTCCCATTCTTTCTTCTCCTTCTTCTTTCAGTCTTCCTTCTATACTTTTTAGCCCTTCCTCTATTTTTCTGTTCATTTTTTCCTCCAGTCCAATATATTTCTGTTCCCAGTTCTCGATCATCTTCTCCCTTTCTACCTTTTCCTTATCCATTTTCATACTCATCTCCTCCACTTTTTGTAGGATTATATTCATAGTGCACTTTAACGACCCGATTGCCTCTTCTTCCATCTTCTCTTTCTCAATTGGTGATCTTTTCACATTCCCTCCTTTTGCAAATGCGTTTCTTTCTTCTGCCTCTTCCCCAGTTCTTTCCTTCTTATTTTTCTCGACTTGTTCTTCTGGACTTCTCTCTTTTTAAGCCCTGTGTCTTCTTTACCTATCAAGCTGTCCTCTAATTTTCTTTGCTTCAACGCATTCCCTATTCTTCCTCCCCCTCTTCCTCCTCCCCTTTTCCCTCCTCTCGTTGAACCTACACTTTTTGAATTTCCCGCCTCTTCTATTGATTTCACTATACTCGGCTGTTGCGTTCTAAATCCCTGTCCCTCTCTTTCTGTTCCGTAGTCCGTTCCGCCGATTATTTCCTGTACCTTGATGTTCGACAGGTTTATGGTTCCTTTCCCGCTCTTTCTATCTTTATATCTCTCAATCTCCGCTAACCTCTCACTTTGACTCCTTCTTTCTCACACCTCTATCTCTCTACTCTGACCCGTTTTTTCACCGATTTTTTATACCCTTCTCAGATGGGGGTTTTCTCTTCCTCCTCGCTCCTACTCCCTCTCTCCTACCCCTCTAATACCCACTCTACAGCTTCTCAAATGCACACACCGTTCTACACACTTCCTTTCACAACACTCTCCAATATGGCACTCTCTCTCTCTCTCTCTCTCTCTCTCTATATATATATATATATATATATATATATATATATATATATATATATATATATATATCCATCTTTTTTTATCTGTACAACTTTGACAGTCACGTCCTTGTCGCCAAGCTGGAACTTTTTATTTCTGACACCAGATTGTAACACATGAACCGCAGTACCGCAGCTCTACTGACAGGTGGCTCAGACGCAGCGCACCCAAACACGTACTCAAAAGAGCACCCTGAAGGCTTTTTAGTGTCTGCCAGACCCATGAGCAAAATGCGTTCTGCTGAGGAGACAGCTAAAGATAATGCTGCTGTTACTGTTTTTTCTACTGTACCACTAGCAGTATCTCTGTCATCCAGAGCATTAGTGCGCAACTTGATTGGTGCTTGGATGAAACGTGGTAAGTTGCGCTCTAGTCAAGTAAATAAAGAGCTCCCGGACAAAGCACATATCCCGCAGCCACTGCTACACTTATTTATTAATGTAAACGATTGCTGCGTGGGAGGTTGCTAAGGCTCGAGATTTCTCCTCGTTTGTTAGAGAAGGCCGGATCCACATCAGGTTGAAGAAGGAGCACGTGCTGTGCCCATCTCAACTAAGAGCTTAAAAATTTTAAAGCAACCCTGAACTGCCCAACGGAACAATCAACTTGATAGCTCCTTATCTACCAGCTAAACATCATCAACAACAACACTGCAGTCTCATCACCTACACTACCACTATCAGCATCGACCACGACATCTAATTCCAAGGTAAATCTGTCGCAGGGTCTTAGGGTCTGATATTTTAATGCAAACTCTCTTAGCTTCGCTCGCACTTTACAAATTAATTGTGATGATATTTAAGGAGATGTCGTCCCCAAAAACACTGTTTTTCTATTACATAAAACTTTTTGAATAAAGTTTGCAAACAAAAAACCGAGTATGTAACGCCGTAGTGTTAAGTTTAATGAATCGTTCTACCGACAGAAAAATTCGATCAGACTTTCCGTTTTTCTAGAAGTTTAAAAATACAAAATACTCCATGGTGGATTTGCGAAGCTTTTGCCCCAACATCCTCTTAATTATTTAACGTGTCAATTAAATATACTGTTCAATATTAGATGTACACTCGATCGTAGTTAATTCTTGTGGAACGTTTTTGAAATGCTCCAATCAGATTGCCAGTTTGATAAATTCTCACCAATCAAAAGCACGACTTCAAAAACGTTTCATAAAAATTAATGACCATCGAGTATAAATGAATATATTCAATACAGTCAACATTCTATAAAAGTAGTTAAAGCAACTAGTACACAGGACCGGCTTTAAAATTATAGAATAAAATAGAAATAAATTTTGAATATTGAAAAATGTTTTTCAATATTCAAATGAACATTTTTCTTATTTACATTTATAAAATAATGTAAATTGTGTAGGGGTGTGCGAGTACTCGAAAAGTGGGGTTACTCGATCAAAAAACTCGACTCGACGAGCTCGAGTCGAGTACCGAGTCGAGTCAAGTTACTCGAATATTTCGAACTACTCGAATTTTTCGAACTACTCGAATTTTCCGAGCTACTCGAATATTTCGGGCTACTCGAATCTTTTGAGTTACTCGAGTTTCTCGCACTACTCGAGATAATTTTTTAACCATATATTTATCAAACCACTCAAAATTTTATAATTATATTTACGCATGGCTTTAAAACAGCCTCAGTGGCTTAGTAAAGCAGAAAGCAATAAAAGTGAGAGCTCATAAAGCTCATACAAGCGAATTGCTTTTGGTATGTATATAAACTAAGCAATAATCTTATAGGTTAAGCTGGTCGTGGTCAAGCCCTATAGAAGTCGCAAAAAACGCACTGCTCTTACTGTTCTCATAACTGCAGTTGTGAATCCCAGTTTGAAAAGCGCGCTACATTTATGCTCGTCCGCGGGACGACCTATTTTCAGGGTTACAATGTAAAAAATTTTGTCGTTATATTACTAACCCAATAGTAAACCATTCCGTCCTACGCCCAGCAAAGTAAATTTACAACAGTATAAGTAAATTCACAACGGTAATTTACTTATACTGTTTACTGTTATATACTGTTTATACTGTATAGTAATTTTACTATTTTGTGCACTGTAATTTTACAACGGCGGTAGTATTTCCATACTGAACGCGAGAGTCTGACCCCTGTAAAATTACTATGCTAAGAGTAGTAAACTAATCCGACCTCCGCTGAGCGGAGCAATTTTACTACAAGAATAGTAAAATTGCTAGATTTTTGTAATTTTACGTAGCTGAGAGTGCGACGTTGTACGTCGCAGCCGAGCAAATCGCGCTTTGCTGTTTGCGCGGCAACCTCACTCGATGCGAGGAAGAAAAGACGATCGGTTCCAGCGAGGCCCGCGTTTTCTCGGACGCGAACTACGTCCCGGGAATTCGTGGAATTCGCTGGCCGACGTACGCAAGGGGGGAGCTCGCCGGTTCGAGCTGGCGCGAAACGAGCAGCCAATTAGCACGTCTCGCGCCTCGCGCAGCCAATCGGGCTACGTTATCAGCCGGGCCCGACGGACGACGGCGAGACGCCGAGCGCGCGCGGCGGAGCGGCTCGGCAGTTCCTTTCCGAGCCTTGTCGATAACACTTCGAAGTGACGAGAGCACGCGAGAGGGAATCACGAAGAGAGTGAGAGTGAGAGATAGAGAGCAGCAGCGCCACGACCTGGACCATCGCCCCGAGGAAGAGATCCCTCCCCGGAGACGACTATCCAGCCGTTCAGCCAGAGGAAGGAAGCCGGAACGGGAGCCAGGCCTTCATTCCCCTGTCTGCAGAGAGAGAGAGAGAGAGAGAGAGAGAGAGAGAGAGAGAGAGAGAGAGAGAGAGAGAGAGAGAGAGAGAGAGAGAGAGAGAGAGAGAGAGAGAGAGAGAGAGAGAGAGAGAGAGAGAGAGAGAGAGAGAGAGAGAGAGAGAGAGAGAGAGAGAGAGAGGAAGAGCGAGAGAGAAAGAGTACGGGAAGCCAGCACCTCCTGGGCTAGCGAGGCTTCCACTGGGGGACGAGAGACTGGTGTTCGTCTCTCCTACACCAGGTAAGAATTCTTGGGTTGCTCGGGATACTCTCGGTGCGAGCCATTAGGCCGCCGAGAGAAGCGAGAGAGAGAGAGAGAGAGAGAGAGAAAGTCGCGAGTGTGTCCGAGAAAGAGTGAGTGAGACGAGAGAGCGGTGTACGGTGCGGGCGTACACCTCGACGTCGTCTACGCGGGGCATCGGGCCAGTGTACACGAGAGCGGGAAAAGAAGAGAACAGCGTAGCGTAGAAGGATCGCGGGAGAGTGTGTGTGTGCGAGAGCGAGAGAGAGAAGCATCGGGGCGTTCGAGAAGTCCTCGCTGCTCGGTAGCAGCAGGTCGGGCTTGCTGCCAACGCGCGGCAAAGTCGGTGCGCGCGAGCATCGAGAAGAGCGGGAGAGAGTAGAGAAGGAAGGGGACAACCGATAGCTACGCCGGCGTCGGTTTAGGCCTCGCCAGGCCGGGACCGCCGGCGCGAGCTGTTAGTGAGCGCGCCGATACGTGTGTGCGTGCTCGAGAGTAGAGAGGGGGGGCCGCGTTGGTTCGGCCGACAACGCTGCCGTGAGCGCGCGCTGTGCTCGCGAGTATCCGTGCGGGAGAGAGAGAGAGAGAGAGAGAACGAGAGAGAGAACGAGCGCGCCGGCCGTATCGCTACTCGAGCGGGTCGCGCCGAGCCGAAATTCGGAAGCGGGAGAGAGAGAGCGCAGACGGGTCAGACTGCGCAACGTCAGAGGCGAGAGACTCGAGGCGTGCGCGCGTATATGAGAGTAGAGGTGTGACGGCGAGCCCTGCGTGGCTATTGTGTGTGGGCGGCTACGGCCACCACGCTGTAAGGAAGGGCTGGGATAAATATACGTGCAATACAAGTTAATAAATTGTGTGATTACTTCCTCCTTCTTTCCTCCACGTTCTCCCAAACGCCGGCGATTACAGTAAATCCCGAGATTAACGAAAAATCTTGGCGCGTACGAGGCGTCAAGTGTTGCGCACCTGTGTTGGGAGGCACAGCGTCGCAATTGGCATCCCTGGTGGGGAACTCGTGATCGCCGAGGTGGAGAGGAGGAGAAATTGGGAGCGTAGAGAGCGTGCGTGAGAGTGAGAAAGCGCGATGAATCGAGCGGCAAGTAACGAAACGCATGCCGCCGTAATGCAACGGCTGATGCATAGCTCGCGCGAATTTCGCGCGATGAAATTTAAAATCGGCCGTTTGACAGAGTACGAACTCGATGAAGAGCTCGAGGCCAGAGGTTTTGGTTTGCGTGGCTCTGTTGAGGTTCGTCGCGATCGATTATTGCGCGCGTATATTTCGGAAGCCAACCCGACTTTGGAAGGAGTGCCGTGGTATGAGTGGGATATCGAAGGCGAGAGAGTTGCGATAGCCAGCGAGGAAATAGAGCGGCGTATTTTGGGAGAAATTCCAACAAAGAAGGGAAAGAAGAGAAGAGTAAACAATGACAACCAGGTAAGGTTGATCCATCCACGTTCTAGCGAAAGCGAGAACGGAGGAGACGATCGCCGAAGTGGTGTCAATTTAAACGTGCCACCGAGTACGGCAGTGGCGACTACGACGTCGTCGAGTGTAGTCACTTCACGGGCTGGAGCGGCCCTGGTGACTGCTACGGCGGCGCTATCAGGACGACCGATTACCTCGGCAGTAATTGGGAACTTGATATCGCCTCCGACTCCAGCACCGCGTGGCTACCGGTTTGAGAACCGCATGCCAGGGAGACATCCGGGAGCGTGGGAGTATTTCTCGGCTCGAATAGTACGAGGTATAGGCGAATCACCTATCGCCCGACCGGGACTCAGAGAAATTTCGAGCAGAGTTCCTGTCGCCGAAAGCCGACCTCCGCTAGGAAGAGAGCGGTGGTATACGCCATCGACCACTCTAGCGGGAGGAAATGTTTCTGCGACAGCCAACTGTAACGAGCAGAAAAATGAGGAAAGCTCGTCAGTAAGCTCAAGAGCGGGAAGAAGTTCGGCTGAAAGCGAAAGAGAGAGTGAGAATCGGTATCGGGAAACGAACGAACGCTTGAATGAACGCGTGACTCGCATAGGGGAACTCCGCGCGAACGGAATGACCTACGAGCAAGCCAGAGAGAGGGCCCTTGAAGAGGAGCTCGAACTTGAAGGCCATCGCGTTTTTAATCAGGTGATGAATGAGTTCGATATCGAGGAGGAGGAAGAAGAAGTGCAACGACGGCATCAACGCAATCTCCAACAAGTGCGCGAAGAAGCATGGAACAAAGCGTGCCAAGTGATTCGCCAGCAAAACAGTTTGCGTAGAGAGGAAGAGATGAGATCGGAAGGTCTCCGACGAACCTCGACGCAGGCTATAAAACGGCCAACCTTGCAGTGTCCGAGGTGGGGAAAAGAGAGAATAGCGGAGCCCGTTAGTCAGTCAGAGAACCAGAGAGAAGAGAGAAAATTGTTCTTCGACAGAACGAGGCCAAGCGACAGGAGTTCGGAGAGTCAGTCGGAGGTTCCTCACACGAGCGAGAGTCGCGCGAAGAGGATCCGGAGAAGCGAGCGAGGACAGGCAGAAAGGAAAGAGAGGGCTGCGAGAATACGAAGTCCGAGAGGAAGCTTGAGTTTATTGAGCGGCAGCGACAGCGAATTCGAGCATAGCTCAAATCATGCGTCGACGGGAAGACTCTCGGTGAGAGGTTCTCGGAATGAGAGAATGGACAGCGCCCGAGATATCACAAAAAAACTCAAAGACTGGGGTTTCCAGTTTACCGGCGAAGGCCGAAACGAGGACCCAGAAGAGTTTTTGGAAAGGTTAAGTGATTGCCGAAGAGGTACTCGAGCTTTAGATGTCGACTGGATAAACGTGTTGCCGTGTATTTTCCAGGGCGAGGCGGGCCGTTGGTTCCGAGCCAAAAGAGAGAAAATTCAGACGTGGACGGAGTTTTGTCGAGAATTCAAGCACCGCTACGTTACTGAATATGACAGGGAGGATTTAATGGAGGATTTGAGGAGGAGGACGCAACACAAAGGTGAGAAAATCACGACGTTTCTCGCCAAATTTGAGTACATTGTGTCACGCTTCCATCGATCCCCATCAAAAAGAGAATTGTTGCAGATAGCGTATCGCAATATTCTACCCGAGTATCGGAAGGCTATCGGTGATAAACTCATTGATAGCTTAGAAGATCTTGAGAAGTATGGTCGCCGGTGGGAGAAGCAGCGAGACTTGGACAGTCGTTATGCTCCGCCATTGCCAGCTGAGAAGATGCACGTTCCCGGCGCGGCATATACAGGAGGGGTGACTAAGCCTAAGGTCGCTGCAGTCGTGACGGTAGACAAAGAGAAAGAAAGTGAGGAGACTCAGAAGAAGGGCAAGAAGTCGAAAGCTAAGAAAGCTACGATTTCAGCGTCCGCTTCTGAGTCGGAAAAAGTCGCGAGCGCAAGCACTAACGTCGACTCTGGTAATAAATCAAAGTCGACGGGAAAAGTTGCTGCATCAAGCCAGGATTCGACGAATAAACCGAAGGGCGGAGGAAATCAGCCACGCACTGGAAGGAATCCAGCGGCGGGGGCGGGTAAATCGCCATTAGGACCGACCAACGTGAGCGCGGGAGAGTTTCTCGGCGCGTGCTTCACGTGTCACCGTGTTGGTCATCGCGCCTCACAGTGTCCCGAAGTAGTCTGCTATAGATGCAGAGAGAAGGGGCACACCTCGAGGAACTGCACAACTCCTCCGACGGCGCATACAAATTCAACTCCTGCGCACTGGACTTTGGACGCTCCTAAGACCCATTGTCAGTGGTGCGGACGAGAAGGCGTCACTTTACTCTCGTGCCCCGACTGTCGTCTGATAACTACAGCTCTGGGAAACTTGAAGTTGGGGGCCCAGAAATAAAGAAACCGGCGCCCCCAGAACAAGGAAGAACGGGAGGAAAGGAGATTAGAGGAGTTACGTTCGCTCAGCCACTCGTGAAGCTCGACGAAACCGAGAAGAAAGACGAGGAAGAAGCGCGTCGGTTTGCCGAGTTGAGAAAGGTTGAGGAGAAGGCCACGAGGTTACTGAGCGAAAACGAGAAGGAAGAGAGAAGAAGGGGGGACCTGACCGCAGTCCAATTAGACATTAGAGGCTGCCGATGGTTCAAAACGTTAGGAGTAGAGAAAGAGAGCGAGAGACGAAACGCTGCGAGTAGCGAAAGACTTCAAAGCTCGCCAAAACCGCTTTTTGTACCAGGCATTAGCACGAGGGAAAGTGCGGATGAGGGAGAAGTGGTGGCCGGAGCAAACTCGGAAAATAGAAATTTCCTAACAGTGAGCCTAGGCGGGCATGTGTATCAGGCACTGCTCGATCCCGGGGCAACTCTATCGTTGATTGGTCCAGAAATCGCTGAGAGATTTCGGGAGCGGTTAACGAAGAGCACAACTAAGCTCCGCACAGCCACGGGGCACATTCACTCAGTGCTTGGAGAATTGGAGATGATACTCGATATAGGAGGTAAAGAACAAGCCATATCTTTCAAAGCTGCACCGTCGCTCGAACAACCAATGATCCTCGGAATGGATTTTTGTAAGAAGTTCGATTGCGACGTGCGACTGGGAAGAGGTTTGTGGCGTACGGAAGAGGGCGAGTGGCGACCATTTGCTGATATAAACAACAAAGAGGAAGCTACCGTGTACGCGGAGTGTGCCGGCCTGTCGACTATCACGGAGGAGGAGCGAGCGGAGGTGAGAGAGCTCGTGGAAGAGATCCTTAAAAACCAAGGCTCATCGATAGGGCTCACGCATCTTACGGAGCACCATATCGAGCTGATGGACTTCACGCCGATTCGACATAAGCCTCGGCGTGAATCTCCAGCAAAACAGCAAGCCGCGGTCGAGGAAGTTGAGAGATTGTTTCTTGAAGGGATCATAGAGAGATCGGCGAGCGATTATACAAGCGCACCTGTCATGATCCGCAAAGCCGACGGAACGTGGAGGTTTTGCGTCGATTATCGAGATTTGAATCGGGTCACTATTAAGGATGAGCATCCAATCCCTAATATGGACTCGATTACAGATAGGCTACGCAGTGCTCGATATCTATCAAAGATCGATCTGAAACAATCCTATTATCAGATCCCGTTGTCGCCAGAGAGCAGGAAGTATACGGCTTTTTCTGTGCCGGGCTCGGGCCTGTGGCAGTTTAAGCGTATGCCGTTCGGTCTGTGTAACGCGCCCAGGACCCAACAGAGATTAATAGATGCTTTGTTTGGGCCTGCGTGCGAGCCAGCAGTGTTCGCCTACCTCGACGACCTGGTGATCGCCACGGAGACTTTCGAAGAGCACCTAGAGTGGCTCGAGTTTGTCCTGAAGCGACTCACGGGCGCGGGGCTAGTCGTGAATGAGGAGAAGTGCGAATTTTGTTGTTCACAGATCAGGTGGCTGGGTTTCTTATTGGACAAGGAGGGACTGCGTCCTGATCCCGAAAGGGTAGAGCCAGTGAAAAACTTTCCAGCACCGAAAAACGTCAAACAGTTAAGACGATTTCTGGGTATGTTGGGCTGGTATTCGCGCTTTATCGAGCGCGAATCCGAGCTCAAAGTCCCGCTCGTCCGACTGCTGCGAAAAGATCAGAAATGGGAGTGGGGAGATGAGCAACAAGAGGCTTTTGAAGCTCTCCGACACGCGCTCACCGTGGCCCCTGTACTTGCTCGGCCTGATTTTACAAGGCCGTTCAAAGTGCAATGCCGATGCCAGTGGCGCAGCTATCGGGGCCGTTTTGACTCAAGACCATGACGATGGCGAGCACCCGATAGTGTATATTAGTCGTGTACTAACTTCTGCCGAGAGAAATTACACGACGACGGAAAAGAATGCTTGGCAGTGGTCTGGGCTATCAGAAAGCTGAGGCCGTACATTGAGGGGTACGACTTCAGCGTGATAACAGACCACAAAAGTCTGCAGTGGCTGAGGAATTTGAAAGATCCCAGCGGTCGCCTAGCAAGATGGGCAATTGAATTGCAACAGTGGCAATTTGACGTGATTTATCGAAAAGGTGAACTAAATCATTTTCCGGATGCGTTATCCCGAAGCGACGATAATGGCGAGGACGCTGTTGCCGCTTTTGAGGAGGTACAAGATCCGGAATATTTAAAATTGCGAGAACAAGTTGAAAAATTCCCGGAGAAGTACCTAGGATGGCGTATCGAAAATGGAGTGCTTTATCGTTGGCACAAGGATGCTTTGCTGGACCCGATAACACACCGCGAGGAAGCGTGGAGATTAGTAGTGCCGGAGGAACAGAAGGAGAGAGTAATAAGAGATGCACACTGTCCGCCTTCCTCGGGTCACTTGGGAATAGAGAAGACATATGACCGAGTGGCTCGAGAGTACTATTGGCGAGGAGTCTATCACGACGTGTACAAGTTCGTACAGTCGTGCGAGGAGTGCCAAAAATATAAACGGCGCAAAGCGGAGCGAAAGGGCTCATGGGACGGCGAGTCGTCGAACGGCCTTGGGCCATCGTCGCAGCTGATCTCATGGAGTTTCCTCCGAGCAAAAATCGATTCAAATATCTAGTCGTGTTCCAAGACTTGTTTACACGCTGGATCGAATTGAAGCCGTTGAGGAAGGCGGATGCGAAGTCAGTAGCCAGAGCGTTGGAGGAGTTGATTTTATTCAGGTGGAAACCCCTGAATATTTTTTAACCGATAATGGAAAGGAGTTCGACAACCAACACTTGAAGAAAGTGTTGGAAGTCTACGGTGTGAAACATATCACCACTCCGCCTTATCATCCTCAGGCAAATCCCGTCGAGCGTACGAATCGCACGCTTAAAACGATGATCGCGATGTATGTAAAAAACGATCATCGCGACTGGGGATTTGCATCTCCACGAGTTTCGTCATGCCATTAAACACGGCGACGCAAGCTTCTACTCGAGTCCGTGGAAAGAGGGGAGCCAGATAAGTGGGTGGACAGGATGAAGAGATTAGATATGCTGCGAGAATTGGTGGGGAAATACACGAGCGCTGCAACCGAAAAACAAGAACGCGTTTTAACAAGGGCGGAAAATGCGCGATTTCAAGTAGGAGATGAGGTCATGCGAAAGACCCATGTCCTATCCGACGCAGCCAAGAGTGTTTTGTAAAAACTAGCTCCGCACTGGGAAGGCCCGTATGAGATTGTCGAGGTTAAATCCCCGATAGTCTATGTACTAGGCTACAGTGACGGAAAATCGCGACGGTTGACAAAGGCTTACGTGGATGAACTTAAGCGCTGGGTCCCGCCGCGAAGGCTAAGCAAAATAACTAATTCATTTGTGTTTTTGGATGAAACGAGTAGAGGACGAGAGAGAGACGGTGCCGACAGGCCCGCCACCGACCAACATTGCACCGCCACGACCGACGTTCGCCCAGGTAGAAGATCACCAGCAGACTGCCAACGCCAGCAACGTCGTCAACGCCTCTGCAGGGTTCAGGGGCGGGATAACCAGCTTGAGGATCGGCGCGCCACACCAAGGCTGCGCCTGCGCCAATCACAGCTGGTCTGATGACGAGGCCAGAGAGCAGCCAGCAGCGAAATGGAGCAACGAGGAGAGGCCAGGGACAGAGACGGTCACAAGATTAAGCCAGGCGA